>NC_041394.2:82606258-82906258 GCF_900747795.2 Erpetoichthys calabaricus
TCCTTCATGTAATCAATTAATTAATAAGTGGTTGTCTTTATGCAGGATGGTAGCGGAGCTCTCCGCAGAAGTGGTTCATTTGGAAAGATTCGTGATGCCTTACGTCGCAGTAGTGAAATGCTTGTCAAGAAACTGCAAGGAAGTGGACCCCAGGAGCCACGTAATGCAGGGTAAGTATTCTGATATGTTAAACATACCTTTCTTGTTTGTTTTTTGTTTTAATTTTCTTTTTTTTCTGCACAAATCAGAGAAGCCCTAACTGTGTGAAAGACTGTGTTTGTCAATTCTAAATGTGTACAGAGTATACACCGTTTAAATTATTCTTACGTGACAGAGCCAATAACTAAAGCATTCACCACAGAAAAGAGAGTCACAAGCAAAGTGACAGCATGTTTGGAGAAAAATTAAAACTTGAAGGGAGGGCAGCCCTCATGGAAGAATGATGTCCCTACTGAATCCAGAGATGGGATTGTCTCTATAAAACTAACAGCTGCATTAAACTGCATGTGTTTTATTGCAGCTTGTTACATATCGCTGCACCCCCTACCTACACACACACACACTTTTTTCTTTCTATTTTAATTATCAATACTACTGCGCTTGTAATGTCACTTGTACTGAGGCTTGGAACTTGTGTTGAACAAGAAATGAAATCTTTTCCATTTGAAGAAAACAAAATTTGACAAAAAAGTCACAAACAACTTTTGAAAAAGTCTAATTTGCACCCACTCAGGTCATGTCAAGGACGTTTACAGCTGTAATGTTAATGACTGAGAGAGTAGGTTTGTGTGGTGGGCAATGGATGAGTGAAAATAACGATGAATCGACACACGTCGGAAAAACTAAGACCCGACAAGACTAGGCTAGAGTTGCTAAACCAGGCCAATGCAGTAGTGAACTCGGACCCATTTTCCCAGCCAAACACTTTCACTATAAGATTGGTCATTTCAATGAGTAACGCATAGAGGAAACTGCAAAAATGGGAGGCTCGATCTGAATAGGAAAAGGCCACTGTAAGGGAAAGGGATTAGTTACGTATTATTATATCAGACCAAAAGGACAACCCAAGTATCACATAAAAAACATGAGGTCTATGTTGATTACTTAGGTTCCAACCCATTTAAGACAGCTGGAGCAGCGAGTATTCCTTCAAATCCACTATAAGAGTACTTGCTTTCACGCTCTGAAAGAATGGCTTCACCTTTTTTTTAATCCAACTCTGAAGGAATGTGAGGCAGGCAAAAAAAATGAACCCATCAGGTGCCCATGCACTAGAAGTAAGTCAGATGATGATTTTTTTCTTCCTCCCATCAGTGTGTAGTTTAAACTCATTGGGCCCAGGTTGCTCTTCTACACTTAGAGCTAATAACAGATACACAAAAGCTACTTTGAATTAGCCAAACCACGTTTTACATGTAGATTGTTACCCAAATATTGTCTTAAAAACATGTTAATTTAATTAAGAATAAAAATTAATTTGAACTTTTTCTTGATTGTGTTGTGCTTTTTCAGAATGAAACGTGCAAGCTCTTTGAATTTCCTAAACAAAAGTGTTGATGATCCTTCACAGGCAAGTTATAAATTTTTATCTCTCTTCACCACTTCAGAACTCTGTCATCCTGCAGTTAATGATATCATTCTGCAGCTGCTAATTTATATTCTGAAATTCCAAATTAATTATTATTGTGAAGCTTATGTATTAAGGTATTGTAGGGTGCCAAATATAGGATATATACAATATTTGCATTTTTTTTAAGCAGCAGTTAACTTTCACTTCACAGATTAAGTTTCAAATGATAACTTAAATAAAGAAGCCTGTCTTATTATTTCCAGCCATGCCTGTTTCCTATTTGATAATTAATATTTAGACACAGAAGTTTGTTTTTATGGATCAATAGTATTAGTTTAAAATTGTGTTTTCTAGATTTACGTACTAATTTTGATTATTTTACAACTTTGATATAAGCACAGAAAGTGAAGAATTCTGTTTTATAATAACATCAGTTTGAGACTAATTATGTCCTCTGATAATAACATGAATTGTTTCAGTTGGCTGTGAAAAAGCATTTAAATAGAATTTTAAAGTAAATATTTAAGAGGATTTAATAACAAATCATCATGCCTTATTAAACTAATAACTAAAACAAACTACATAAGAGACTACACTTTTTTTAATGTTATTATGTGGACAGTTTCAAATCAATCAGTATGTATAAGAAGCAGTGAAATATATAGTAAATAACTGCCTTGTTCTGTGTTGCAGATCCTACAAAAGGTTACCTGTTGATACAAACTTATTTACTTTTTTGTTTCCAGCAACCAAGTGGTGGCCTCTTGGAATGTAGAGGTTTGAGTGCCAGCAATGTGGATTTGTCCAGGCGCAGCTCACTGATTGGCTGAAGAGAGCACAAATCAGGATGAAAATCCTAATATTCTTGCTGGACAGAAATGCCAAATCAAGGACTATTGAAACAACGCTGCTTTTTCTTTTTCTTTTCAAATTTTGCCTTTGTATAAAATATTTTTAATTTGCCACAGCATACGTAATTTAAGTTTAAAAAAAAAAAAAAAAAAAAAGATTTACAATGTAATTAATAAATAGGTTTTACTATACGAGAAGCCATCATAGCTTGTAGAGAAAAAGTAGAAAAAGAAAAAAAAAAAAATGAAGCAAACCAGCATGCTGCTCTTTAGCTAACAAGTTCTTGTCAAGTTCCAGGTGAAGACACTCTGTAGAGGAGCGTGAGTTTTGAATGTGTGACTACAATTACAATTATGTCCAAGAAAAAAATAAGGAAAAACAGAGCCTAGCAGAAAGTTTATTTTTTTCTTAATTTAGACTACAAAATCAAAAACTTAGTTTAAAAATAATGCAATCAGGTATATGACAATCAGGGAGCCAGAAAACCTACAAGCCATGAGCATAATACATCCATGATAAATTTATAAGTAACAGCACTCTCTTATTTGTAACATGCTTATATTTAGGTACTTTAGTAATGGACTTTAAAACAAATGCACTTTGTTCTTATAGTTATTTTTGCAGTTTTTGCATGATGCCTAGAGTTCCTCTGAGGTGGACTGTCTTTTTAACTGTTATTGGGTGAGCTTTGTAAAACTGGCTACCTAGGAGTGCAGGTTTGTAATGTTTACATATTTATATGTTGAAGCTGCTGACTGTATTGGTGGGTTTAGGTAGACAGTAACTTAAAAGCCTTCATTCGTTCCGTTTGGTTAAATATACACTTAGAATATTAATCTTACATATAGAATATTTGTTTAAACTATTAACTACTGTTAAGTCTTATTTATGATGAATATACTCTGAAACCCATCATCTTTGAACCATATACCACCCTGTCTTTTTAAGAGCGGGATATACACTCACTGTAATTGGCAATGCAATCTAGACACTACCTCAGTCACTAGTAAATATAGTGCCACCTCCATTGGAGGGGAAATTGCTGTTTTAAACAATCTGTTAATCTTTGATGAAAATCATTTTAAATGTACATTTTGAAAGTCATCTAAGTAACTACCTTCGAAAGAGGGTGACCTTATGCATGTTATTTTAAGTCATTTTCGAGTGTTTTAAAAATAAAAAGGAAAAGAACACAGTATATTCCAACTGTGCTTTTCTCCACTCTACTGAGAGATCTCCTAAAGTTTAAGTACTTCACAAACCATAGTGCATTGGAAATAATTCACTAAGATTTAAATGGCATCCTCATTCATTTAAGGTCATCCGTAAAATGACAGATCAATCCCTGATTGTCTTTTTCAATAAACTACTGGAATGTCTAGGCTGCTCTGTGCTGCAGACATGTTTCAGGCGTCTCAGTGCCATGAATGTTGTAAAGGTCTGGTCTCTGGCTTACAGAATGCATGGATGGTACTTGACAAATTGAATTTCAGAGATTTTGGGGTTGGGGGGGAGGGCATGAGTTACTGTGAATGCTTCGCGTCTTTAAACTTTATCACTTTGTTGTCGGATTGTGTTCATAGAGCTGTGGTAGAAAATTAAGCAGTAAATAGGGCCTCAGACCATTAATATACATGACACTGCTTGTTTTAAGAAACTTAAAGGTACAGTTGATTGATATGAAGAACTATGTTTGTTTCGGGTATTCTGTATATAGAAGTATAAATTATTTTTTTTTTTTGTAAATATTAGGAATATTTCATTTTGAGCCAGTTAGAAGGTTATGCTTACAACTTTACTGGTAGAGTTTTGTAAAATCAGAACTTAATTCTTAAGAGTTTGTTTTTTGATTCAAGGTTGATATTAAATGTTTAACATAGAATCCCCTCCCTCTTACAATGTAGTACCAATTTGAACTTGGGCATTTATTAATTATTAAAGTCAGGGATACTTTACTGAAACAAAATGAACAAGTACAGATCTGAATCCTAAGTAGACGACAGCGCTTTCTATCTCATGCCCTTTGTAATCACTTTGGAGTTTTCACTATTCCTTCTCCTTCTGCTTATTGAAGGCTCGTACAGTATGCCAGAAGAATTGATTCTGTTTGATTTTGGTTCTAAATAGCTGAAAAATTGCCATTAATATACAGATAGCATGCATGGAGCTAATGGCCAAGAAAATGAAAGCCATTATTAACAGTAACACTGAGGTAGGACTACATTCAGCAAATAAACATACATACAGACTGACTGTTCAAACAGTTATTAAATAAATAAAAGCATGTTCTTTGTTACTTGAAGGTCATACCAAAAGCTCTCTGTAGAATTTTGCAGTATCTGTTTATCTTTTTCTCATTTTCCTCTGTAATGTTATTTGTACACTTGAAGTTTAATTGCAGATTTATAGAACTGCACCCACAGAAGATATCAGTAAAGATGGTGCACGAGTGACTGGTGCTGTACTCAAAATTAACTTCCGAGCATGAGCGTTTTCAAAGGGAGAAGGCAGTGATGAGAAATGTTTCCCTCTTTAAAAACAAGACAAAATTGGAAGGTATTGTTTTCATTCACAGAATGGACATAAAGTATGAAGTAAAGGGGATTGTGTTGAAAAAAGATGGCTTTACTTCAAATCTCAACTGAAAAGTGTAAACTTGTATTGTTAGCTGTCTTGTTCAGCTTGAAGCTGCTTGTGATAGTCAGCCCTAAGCTGATTTTACATAACTCTGTGAAACTGGAATGAAATGTGTTTTCAGCTAAGCCAGGGAACACGTAGCTACACTGTATTTTTTCCATATGGACTACTGTTGAAATCTTAGAAGACACTACACACATTTTATTAAAGACTCAATAAAATATCTTGTTCTTAAAACTGTCATATTTGTCTTGTCTTGTATTTCTCAGTACAAAGCTTAATCGTGTGCTTTTCATAATAAGTAAGAAAATTTGTTTCATGGAAGGTCACCAGTCAGATTCTAAGATGCAGGAACTGTTAACATAATACTTCAGAGACTCCAGTGCTCAGTGTTGTTAAATGAATGATGGCACGTAACTGTATACCATGATCTCCAGAGGATAACTGTAATGTGCCAAGCTGTGTTTTAAGAAAAAAACAAGGTAAGCAAAAAAACTGCTTGTGTTCTTAGAAACCTGCTACGCATTTTATCAGGATTAAATTATGAATTGATAACATACAATATTCATGCTTTTCAGTGTAATTATTAATATTTTTGTGCATACTTTTTTCACAAAAAATGTCTACAAGTGCATTCAATATGGTGTCTTTGTATACCCATCCACCACAGGGCACAGTGACACACCAATGAAACTCTGGCACACGAGGCTAATTTAAAGTTACCAGTAACTTTTGACCTGAATCTTCGGGAAGTGACGTCCGAATCGGGAGCTGAAATACTAAGACATACTTGATAGGTTGTATTTATTTCTCCGTAGTAAATGTAGCAAAACGATACAACGGCGATTTACCTGTTGGTAGAACTGAAAATTTGCTAATATAATGGTTAAGAAGGATAAAATTAGACAAATATACTAGAAATATACAATATTTCAACTTTACTGAAGTTTATTTCAAGATAACCTAAGCATTTTGATGGCATCACATTGAATAGGATTTCAAATTCAATTTATTTTTTTATTTATTTATTACTCTAGTTCTGATTGTCACATCTTTGTCCGATGTTACATCTAACTGGTTGCCCATAGTTGTGAGAGAGTGAGGAACATGATCTTCTACCAGAGCTGAGAGGAAACAGCCTGCACAAACTGGAGCAGACAGATTTAAAGCATAATCAAATTTAAAAAAGCACAAAATATTACCGAATAAATAAAGAACTGTTGTATCTACTATAAATAAAGGTACAGAGCAAGGGCATACCGCCCTATACTTGGTGCTCTCAAAATAATCTGAAAGACTTCAGTTTAACTATTCTTATATGTTTTGCTCAGAGGTGATGCTTTAAATCTGTTAAGAAGTGAATACCTATAACCTAGGTAAGTGTAGGGTGGCATGGTGGCGCAGTGGTAGCGCTGCTGCCTCGCAGTAAGGAGACCTGGGTTTGCTTCCCGGGTCCTCCCTGCGTGGAGTTTGCATGTTCTCCCTGTGTCTGTGTGGGTTTCCTCCCGGTGCTCTGGTTTCCCACAGTCCAAAGACATACAGGTTAGGTGTGTTGGCGATCCTAAATTGTCCCTAGTGTGTGCTTGGTGTGTGTGTGTGCTCCTTGCCTGGGGTTTGTTTCCTGCCTTGTGCCCTGTGTTGGCTGGGATTGGCTCCAGCAGACCCCCGTGACCCTGTCCTTAGGATATAGCTTGTTGGATAATGGATGGATGGATGTATAGGTAGTGTACTACTTTCATCAGCATTTGAAGGCAGCAAATTTCTGCTTCATTTTGCACTTACACTTCAGTTCTATCTGCTCCAGTTTGTGCAGGCTGCTTCCTCTCCTCTTCAAAAGACAAAATGAAAATTGCATAATAGATGGGTAAATAATATGTAATAAAATAATTATTTGAGAAGATGTCGTGGGATTTTTGGACACTAAGCCATCTGATCATCCTGCTATCACCACCATTTTGTGTGCCAGTTGTGAGATCAATGTGGTTTTGCCATATGATAATTTTCTATCCAGAATTGTTTAATATGTTTAATTAACCCTCCCAGTTATAACAAATTAGGCATTGCATTTAAAAAAAGTGTAAGGAAAAACAGTCTTTATAAGGTGTTTTTTTTAATAATGTAACCCTTCCTAAAATGCTGTACATTGTTTTTTTTTTTAAATCCATATTTATACAGCAACATTTATTTCTATAGCACACTTAAATGCAAAGGATGTAGCTCTTAAAGTGCTTTACAAGATGTCAAAAAATAGTTATATGCAACCACAAACCCTGTCACATTAAATCGTCAAGCTGCAGTATGTTCTTGGCCTGACACAAAGTCACAAAGTGTCACAGACGTTTGTCTCCATTACAAAGAAATGGATGACGTAAAGCTCAGACCAGCCTGTAAAGTGTACGGTACAATACAAACAGAACAAGGGTCATCATTCAGAGGAGAAAAGCACAGGGCCAAGGCTACACTGGAGTGGCTGAATGACATGTCTGTGATTACATTTGAGTGGACTCATCAAAATTGGTTAATTCTGACAGTGCTCCTGCAAACATTGTCCAAAAGATATCTTATTTTATCTCTATGACTCCCATCTTTGGTGGAGTCCACTAATAGGTCTAGGAGTGCTGCCATGGCAGGCACTGACTATCTTTTTTTTTTTGGTCACATTTTATCTTGAATCACCTTCATTGTTGAGATTTTAAATAGATAAGATTCAAACTGCATATTCCTGACCTGCCATGACAGACGAGAGAAGCTCTGTTGCAGATGAAAGCCGAAGTCAACTTGAATGGAGATGTTTGCTGGGTGGTCTCAGGGCATGTGACTCGCCAATCTGTACAACTTATGTTCTCACACCTAGCACACAGTCAAATGACGATAAGTTGTCAGCTCACTATCTCTTTATACCCAAATGTCCAGACCTTGGATCACATGGCACAATTACAAAGTCGTCCGTGTCCTCTCTGGTGACTAAGCTTTTGTTCAAACATTTCCTGATCATGAATAGAATTGGGTAGTTACTCAAAGAAAGTACCGATCTATTGCAAATTACTAACATCTTTTCCTAAATTCTACCGCATTATTTGAATCACTACTTCCTGAAAAGTAATAACATTAGTAGTTACTTTTATTTTAAGTTACTCCCCCAATCCATGCAAATGTGCACCTATTGGAAAATTTTAGTATTTAATAAGGGGAAAATAGCCAAAGACCATGAACATGAATTCAGCAGTAAACAAGTAAACTACATAGCTTGTATTTGCACTGTGCCATTTCAAAAATACAAGTAAGCCTGCGATTCGCTAGTGAATCGGAAATCCAAGAATGGCAATCAGTTTCTATTCCGTCCGATATTTGGATGGATGACATATCATGGAGGGTGGGTGCGTCTGGGGAAATGTCATTTAATTAAATAAGCATATCTGTACTAAAGCGGTTTCATTTTGTGGAGACGTGATTCTGTTGCCTTTGCTGATACCGACTGCTGGCAGAGTGGAGCACAGCAAGTTTAGTTTACAGGTTGTGGTGTTCGTGTGCCAGCCACTGAGTTGGGGAAGCCGCTGGGTTTGAGTCTGTGACCGTTATGTGATCTATATTACTGGCATAGTGGATTAGAGCAAGTGTAGTGAACAGGTTGTATTGTTTGGGTGCCACCTACTGACTCTGGGAAGCCACTGCGTTCGACTCTGGGGCGTGCACAACGGCGCAATATGCGCCTCGGTGGGAAGCCGCTGGGTGATGAAATATCATGGAGGGTATATGCGGTGGTGTGGGCGGTCACGTCCGGGCGGCTGTACAACCTGGCGTGCACGCTTTACCTCAGGTTTAGTTCACAGGTCGTAGGCATGGTAAAGTTTCCATTTAATTCAATAACCCTATTTGAACTAAAGCGGTTTCTTTGTGTGGGCGCTTTCGTTCATTGTTTGTATCCATACGGGCTCGTTTACAGGTTGTAGCCATACGGGCTTGTGTTTGTATTACTAATCGTTGAGCTCTCTCCATTTGGATACATGCCTCCTTTGCCTGTGCTGTGTCAGAAGCGTGTTGTGGGCGCACTCGTTCATTGTCCGGGCAGCTGTACAACCTGGCGTGCACGCTTTACCTCAGGTTTAGTTCACACGTCGTAGGCATGGTAAAGTTTCCATTTAATTGAATAACCCTATTTGAACTAAAGCGGTTTCTTTGTGTGGGCGCCATCGTTCATTAAGTCTAGTTTACAGGTGGTGTTGTTTGGGCGCTTACAGGATGTGTTGTTTGGGCGCCACCCACTGACTCTGGGAATCCGCCGCATTTTGGGAAGCCGCTGCGTTTGACCCTACAGGTTGTGTTGTTTGGGCGCCATCTACTGAATCTGGGAAGCCGCCGCGTTTTGGGAAGCCGCTGCGTTTGACTCTGGGGCGGGCGCCTCGGTGCGTCCGCCGTGCTTAAATTAACTGTGGTTTAGTAAGATAGATTAACCAACAAATAGAAACCATTGGTTCACAAAATGAATTGTTATAAAAATAAAATTTGTTTTAATTATTCAAAATAAGACTGACTTAACCACTCGAATACTTGCAAAAATGGTGCCAGTAAGTTGTAAAATTATTGCTAAGTGCATAAAACCCTTCCTGATTGGGTGAGGTTAGCTTCCTGCAAGGTAGGGTTTAGCTTAGGGGACTTAGCACTTACAGATGAAGTGGAGAACTCGCTGAAGTTTCTAGAAGCATGCCGTATGTTCTGCAGCTTTCTGTGGCTTTAAAGATGAATGCTGCAATGCCTAGGTTGTCCAAAATCAAGAGTTAGGAAAAGTTTGTGGGAAAAGGTGTAATAAGGGAGGATAGAAGATGGTAAGGGACTCAAAGTAGTTGAGTACAGGATGAGAGAAGCTGCCCAGCTGGTGGGAGTCAGGAAAAGTAGAGTCAGGAGCACTGGAGAAACGATCATAATGAGTAGGCCATAAGTCTCCAGGTGCATGTCGGAGAGTGACCCGTGATCATCACCAGTACATGTGATGTGGAAATATGGTGAAATGAGTTGCATCTTGTCTGGATGTACTGTATATTTGGAGGCATTTCCTGTGGCCTGTGATAGTGGGAACGTTTGCACAGAAATGCTGGGGTTCCGCAATTTGCCTGTTTTTGTGTCAAACAGTAAATATGCCAATTTGTCAAAGAGCTACGAATTCTCATCCTGTATGTGTGGCATCTCTTGGGTCGGCTTGTTGCAATATCAAAACAAATTGTGGAAACCAAAAAGAAATAATTTACATTTTATAATTAATGATCTTATATTCACTAACAATTAAGGTTGAGTTTTGTTATTTGCGAACATACTGTATAGATGTCTGAACAAGAACACTTGGGGAAAAATAATTTAAATGCATGTTGGCATAAGGCAGTGCCTGAAAGCTTCAATTTTGAAGACTTACCTGTCGACCCTTACTTGAAATGAGATGCCATTCAAGACATTTACCAGGTCCTCCTCACTAAGAAAATAATAAAATGTCGCATGTAATTAATACTATTTGGTTAGACACCTGTGTGTAATGCAAGTAATGAAATTCTGGTTAAGTCAGTAATTGTAATGTGATTACAAGAGTTTAACTGTAATACATTCCTTTACTTTGTTACCGTGAAATGTAATCTGATTACACTAATGCATTACTCTGTAGTGCTTTACCTCCAAGACTATGAACAATCAGTGACTACCACAGGAACAACACATCACTCTAATTCAGATCAGGCAGCCCATTGCGCCTCATGTAGGACTGCTAAGTCTGTAGGTGCTACAATTAATAATAATAATAATACATTTTATTTATATAGCGCCTTTCCCATGCTCAAGGCACTTACAGAATAAATAAAGAACGGCAGAATATACAGTATATAGCATTGTACAAACCAGATAAATAAACAAAGAAGATTAAGACAGTAAATTCTGAAAAAAAAAAAAAAATTGAGTATTGAGGAAGTTCAGATACTTCAAATAGTGATGAACTGCTTCCTCACAAACACAAATTGGAGTCCATGTTTTTCAGTTTCCCACCAGAGTAAAGACAACTGACCCAACCAACGGAAAATTTCCATTTTTGAAGTGTAGTCCACTGAACAAGCACTGCTAATGTCCAGCTGTCTAAAACTGATCCTAAGACACCCGCTGTGTCTTGCACGTGGTCCTTACACAGTGGCCCAACCCAAACTAAAGCCAAGGAGACAACAGTACTCAGACTGTTCTTATTTAATGCAAAAAGCATGTCATGTCTGAATGAAACACTTCTGTTCCCAGTGGACCAATTTTGTAAGAAATCTGGCACACTTAGTCTTCAAGGAAATTTGCTAGGACAGTTCAATTTTTATTGACACATCTTGAATACAGCACACTGTACAAAGTTTAGAAAATTCCAAATTTCCTATTGAAGAGCATTGGCAAATTTGTAAACTTGTCTGTTTTAAACGAGAGAAACATTGTGTGCAACTTCAATTCTGGATTAGTTTACTGTTTCAAATTTACCTTGAGAGAGGTCACCTCAGTTTGTATGTTTTGTATATTTTCTCCTTTTACTTGTCCGACAGTCACTCCTACTGGCAAAACAGATCCTCAGTACAAGTCAAATGCTGAAAGAGCTGCATGCCAAGCCACTTGGACTCCCAACGCACTTCTCCTGCTTGAGGTAAATTAAACATTACTTATTTAGAAATGAAGGTAAGAAGAAAGGAATTATGCATGCTTGGCTTTGTAAGCATGGAGTGAACAGATATGTTCTCAATATTTACATTAGACCAGGCCTCATGGCTGATTTTCTGCACATTTATTCATTATTTCACTGATGTTAAATTTATCAACAGTGCTCCAGTCCAGCTCTCCATCATGGTCCACAACAGCCAACAGTTTTACTTTAAGACTCCGACAGAGATTTTCACTGTCCATTAAGTACTACTTTCAGAAATCTTATGTTTAAGAAATATGAACTGCAGTTAGCCTTAGAGCTTCCACAATCAACAACTAACAATAGACCATCAATCGATGCCATAACTTGTGTTGAACTCTGCTGTGTATGAAAACTATCGAGCTACCACAAGCCTATTTAGGTTACGTTTTTAACTACAGGATATTGTAAAGTACTGTTTAAAAAGCATGTATTTAATGTTTTCTGATAACATATGTAATTGAATTATGTTAATGTTATTTTTCAATATAACTCAAGTTTAAAAAATATTTAATAAACAAAAAAATATGGTAACTGACTTTTTGATGAAGTAGCTACAACTTTTAAATGAGTTTTGTTACACCATGCATATACTGATAACTTCTTTTATTATGTATTTTACACAAAATAACAGCATAAAGGTACAGGAACAATGGAAAATGTGAGGGATAAAATAACAAAAGAACAGTCAATGATGCCCTCCTGCACCTTCCTAGGTACAAGATGGCTACGATCTGGAGTGGCGTAGCCACTTTAATACCTCAAAGAATATCTTTACTCTCCAGAAAATAAAAGTAGCATACAAACAGGACACCCGTTCACACAGTATCGCGTTTGACCAGTGATTTTCTGGAGGTATTAACAATATTTTAGCAAAAAATGTACAGTGGAACATCGGTTCACGACCATAATTCGTTCCAAAACTCTGGTCGTAAACCGATTTGGTCGTGAACCGAAGCAATTTCTCCCATAGCCCATAGGATTGTATGTAAATATATATTTTTTTAAGTTTTTAAGCACAAATATAGTTAATTAAACCATAGAATGCACAGCGCAATAGTAAACTAAATGTAAAAACATTGAATAACACTGAGAAAACCTTGAACAACAGAGAAAACTAACACTTCAATAGTTCGCGCTATAGCGCTACCAACCGCTGGCTAAAAACACTTTTTTTTTTTTTAATGAGTTTTAAGCACAGGGAAAAAAATGAACATTTGAAAAAATCCGTAATTTAATAAACCACCAAGAAAAGTAACATTGCAACAATGCACGCTACGAACCGATCACTGTAAACAGAAGTGAAAACAAAATCAAGCCCAGTGCATTCTTTAACTGCCTTCTCTACCTTATGAGTCCAGCCCTCTCTCTCCCTTGTGCTGCCTGTGTGTGTGCGCGACTCTCTTTCTCACGCTGCCTGTGTGTGTGCCTCTGTCACTCTCTCGCGCTGCCTGTGTGTGTGTGCCTGACTCTCTCGCGCTGCCTGTGTGTGTGTGCGTCTCTGTCTGTCGCGCTGCCTGTGTGTGTGCCTCTGTCTCTCTCTAGCGCTGCCTGTGTGCGCGCGTGCGCCACTCTCTCTCGCTCTGCCTGTGTGTGTGCGCGACTCTCTCTCTCATGCTGCCTGTGTGTGCGTGCGCGACTCTCTCTCTCTCACGCTGCCTGTGTGTGTGCGACTCTCTCTGTCGCGCTGCCTGTGTGTGTGTGCCTTTGTCTCTCTCTGGCGCTGCCTGTGTGCATGCGTGCGCGCAACTCTCTCTAGCACTGCCTGTGTGTGTGCGCGGCTCTCTCTCGTGCTGCCTCTGTGTGTGTGTGTGTGTCGCGCTCTCTCTCTCTCTCTTGCTTGCTGCACAGGAAATGCACAGGGAGAGACTGAACATGTACAAACCGAAAGGGAAACTGGCTTTTTCGTATACCGAGTGTGTGGTCGTGAACTGAGGCAAAAGTTTGGCAAACTTTTTGGTCATAAACCGATTTGTACATGTACCGAGACTTTCGTGAACCGAGGTATGTGTATGTGTTTTTCATGTTGCGAACGTCCAACTGAATAACTTCACATGTGGATTATGAAACATCAGTAATGGTAGATTATGTGTGGACATTTTTGATATTGTTGTTGAGAGTTGGTCATCATAGGTTATGTCTACACTACTACGTTTTTATTTAAAAATTGCAAAATGCAATTTAAATGCATACAGGTAAGCAACACAACAAGTGCTGGAATATGGTTTTCTTCTTTGAAGGGACAAATTGAGGAATTTGACATTGTAATGAGAAGGATCCAATCACAGAAGGGCCACATGATAAGCACAAACCAATCGGAGAGTGATTAGAGTGTTTCCAAAAATCTTTCACCAGTCCACATTACAACATTAAGACTGCGTTTTCAGAAGTACATGGGCACTGGAGAGTGTTTTCAAAAGACTGATGTCGGAGTTTTTAAATGAAAACATAGTGTGGATAAGGCTCCCATTCCATTAGAAATGTTAGAATCTCTGTTCTCTTTGAAAAAATTAAATAAAAAAAAAGATCAGCTATAACTATAGAGAATAATTAAGTAACATATAAAAATGCATTTTTAGGTATCTTTAACATTTTTATTGAAATCAAATAACATTCCATATAAGCAAGTCAAGTTTAACAAAACTAGGTTAGAAGTAAATCAACCCCCACCCATGAGAAAGAAAGCTAGGTCAGCAGAGTAAAACTTCAATAATAGTAAGAATATATAGATAAATAAATGAATAAAAATAAATAGAATAAAAAAGAGGGGAGATAATCTGCTTCCTCAATGCTTTAAATGCTTATTCTAAAACTTTATTGATCAGATCCTGACAGGTTTTGAAAACGTTTTGAACAGATTCTCCAAGTGAGAACAGGAGAGTTAGGATTCTTCCAGTTGACCAAGATAAGTCTGCGTGCCAATAGTGTAGTAAAGGCAATTATAGTTTGTTTGTCCTTCTCCACTTTAAGCCCATCTGCAAGTACCCTAAACACAGCTGTTAAAGGATTACGAGTGATAGTGATAGGCATTTAAAGATTTTTGTCCTAAATGATGTTAATTTGGTACACACCCAAAACATGTGGCCCAATGAGGCTGGAAATCGATTGTAACGTTCGCAGTTTGAATCTTGCCCTGGAAAAATATTGGACAATTTTAAACGAGACAGATGCGCTTGATATGTAATTTTAAGTGGAATAATTGAATGATTTGCGCACATTTTTAGGTATAATTAATTAGGTATTAATTGAAATGGTTATACAAACATGAATGTGATTTTCTTGCGTACACTGTATACACCAATGCACATATGGTTGAAGAGGGAAGTGGAATTTCTTATTGGCAGCAAATAAATAACATTTGAATAAGATGATAAACAATGGGCAGTTACCACACTGCTACTGTCATTTTTAGTTTAACATCTCAGTGCTGTCTTGTTGGAAGTCATTCAGCCTTCCTCCCTTATTTTTAATAGTTGTAATTATTTAATACAGCATTAGAAATAATATTAATAAACTTGATATAAAAGAAAATGAAAAATAGGGAAGACATCAAGACAGAAATAGTAAGCAAAACAAACAGAAATAAATGTAGTAGCCATAAATATATATCACAACCACAGACATTTAAATAACTAAAATGAGTAAGATAAAAGACACTTGCCTGATATGTATAACATATTGCTGAGGACAACATTAAGACTTGAACTATTACTCTCATTTTCCTATGACCGCAGTGTGCAATGTTTATTTCTGTATGCCAATTCGTATCATCTTTCTCAATCTTCCTTCAGACTCTGTTCAGGTTTTAAAAATATTTGGAAAGTTTTTTTTGTTTTTAATTCTCCCAAGTGCTCAGATGTGGGTGTATTTGTCCTTTAACTAAGACCCTCCACTGGTTACATAAGCCTATAACAGATGTCTGCAAAGCTGCTTAATACCATTTAAAAGCAACTCTCTTCTTGGCAGTCATCAGAAAAAAGTCTGGAAAAGGCGGAGAACCAATTGTTTTCAAGAAAGAATCTTTCTTCACTTTGACATGCCATAACACATTTAACCTTTTGTGAAAATTGTCAAATTTGACAATGAAATCCCACTGAGAATATTTACCATGTACATTAAGAAAGGTGTGCTGTAAGTTTATAATTTTTTCTTTTTTTTTGATTTTGTGAGGGACA
The DNA here is from genome assembly GCF_900747795.2 of Erpetoichthys calabaricus. Classification (NCBI taxonomy): domain Eukaryota; kingdom Metazoa; phylum Chordata; class Cladistia; order Polypteriformes; family Polypteridae; genus Erpetoichthys; species Erpetoichthys calabaricus. Next base: position 82,622,175 of record NC_041394.2, read on the forward strand.
ATTTAGTAGGGTTTCCACATTGTAGCCCTTCAGGAGTTCCAAGATCTCACACCTTATTTAATCCGGTTCTATCTTCAGAATCTGTTCATTTATTCTGGAGAGTTTTACATTTTTTTTCCAAGGCTGTCACCCTGTCATCTGTTGCACTGCCCATCTGTTCCATGTTTTCAATGTTTGTATTTCATGCTGAATTGTGCACCAATCACATTCATTTTATTCTCTATTTTATTGCTTTCTGGGTGTCAAACCCCCATGTAATTCATACATTCTTTCATTTCTATCACCCCATCTTAATTACTAGCCACCTTAAATCCTGCAGTTCAGAAGTATTGTCTTTATAATCCTTTGTGCAGTTCCCAGCTGGTGGTGTTGGTTGTCAGCATTGTAGACGTAGATGACAAGTAACTCCTGCCTTTTGTTTTGCAAGATTAATGTAAGTAGCTTTTGCTGCTGCCCTTGTGACCAACTGGGCTAGGATCTCAGCCATTGCAGGATGTAGAATGCACTGGCTGGTTTCCTTCTGCAACTGCGGAGCCGGCTATTTTAGGGTCTATGTCTGTGTTCCAACTGCATTACCTTTTACCAAGTTGTGTTAAGTCACTCTTAAAACAGCTTTTTAGGAGATTGTTGTTTTGGGGACAGAGTGAGCTGTGAGCCTTAAGAAACCTTACCAGGTAGCATAACTTTAAAAGCTGAACAATTCAATTAATGCACTATTGCCAAGTGAGAACTGTCTTCAGCACCCATGCCTGGAAAATGGGTGAGCCTAATTCCATACAGGTACTAATGAAAGCTGTCGGCCATGTGTGAGAGGGCATTGCTTAGTCAAAAAATAACTCCAGACAGGCCTGCCATGAAAGGTCACACATTTCTCAAAGTATCCTCACCAGGGAATGTACCATTTATGAATGTTATGATTGCTGCCTCTGTCCATTCTATCTTCATATATGAATACAGTTGGCATCAGCCTCAAAGAAAAGGGACTCGCCAATGAAGCTGCCCACATTTCAGTCCATGGTAGTCTATGTACGTGCAGTCAGTGATTACTAGAACTTACAGGAACTGGATGCTGAAGTGCATATTGCAAATGGAATCCCACTTTTATTTAGCTATGTTCTCGGGTATTGCCTGGCAGTACATGCAGGGTGCTATACCTCTATACATAGTAAAAAGCATTAATGTAGGTGCTGTGACACAATTGCTCAAGCCACTGCACATCCCATGTTGCACAGTAATTCTTCTCTGCTATGACAAATGACTGTAGGTCCACTGACCCTTCTGTAAAATGCATTAAGTTTGCTGATGACACCAGCATATGGAAGTAATTTGTCTTTTGTCCTGGTGCACTACAGATAACTGTTACTTAATACCACCAGGACAGTGGAAATGGTAATCCACTTTTCACAAACAGCAGTTACAACCCCACACACTAGAAATGAATGATTCTACTGTCAATATGGTGGAATTCTCCAAATTGATAGGCACAACTATCACAGACATTCTCAGCTCGGACTTTAACACCACTTCCATCACTGAGAACTCTAGGCAGCGGCTAAACATATTACACCACCTAAACAAAGTAAATATTTTTCAGCAAATCCTTCTACAAAGCCATGATAGAAAGTGTAATCGCTTTCTCCACTGTTGTCTGGTTTGATTCAGCAACAATCCACTCCATAAATAAACTGCAGCATATTGAAAGGTCTGTTGAGGAAATAATTGGCTGTGCTCTTCCATCTATTGCAGACCTGTATACATCATCTAGAGCCGGGGTACTCAATAGGCGGACTCCGGTCCGCATCCGGACCCAAATACGGTTAAATCTGGACCGACGCCAAAACAAACATGCAAATGTAATCATAATCCAAATGAGTTCTCAATGAAGTGCGCAATTGTGATTCCGCGCGATATATCTTTGAGGTTTCTACTCAGTTTGGTTGCTTCATCTATGTCCAATCACAGCAGTTGTAACAGTATCGTTCCCACTACTCAACCCCCCCCCAATACTCGCTCGCTCGTTCATTCACGGCAGCCAGATTTATGTACCGGTCACGTGCTCTGGGTCAGGCCGGTGAACAGGCAGTCTCATCACTCGCAGGCAGTGCCAATTTAGATAACTGATTTTTTTTTTTGCTGACTGAAAGTGAAGATGGCTGGCTCAAGACAGTACATTGATAAGAAAAGAAAAGTTGATTTTGAAAACCGCGAATTTAAGAGTGAGTGGACAGAAAAATATGCGTTCGTGCTCCCCGTGGGAAGCAGAAAACCAATGTGTTTAATCTGCAACGAGACGGTAGCAATAATCAAAAGTGGTAATGTGAAACGCCATTATGAAACCAAGCATGCACATTTCGAACAAAGTTACCCTCAGAACCCAGAGGTAAGGACCATAAAAATAAACCAGCTGAAATCATCATATGAAGCTACAAGCAGTGTAATAGTTAGATCAGCCACACAACAGGAGCGGGCAACAGAAGCCTCACTTAGAGTAGCATGGGTCCTGGGAAAAAACAAGAAACCCTTCTCTGATGCTGAAGTAGTCAAAGAGTGTATGAGTGAAGTGGTGACTGCTCTGTTTGAAGGGACTCAAAAGGATGAAATAATCCAGAAAATAAACCAAATACCCTGTTCTGATTCCACTGCTGCAAGACGAGCTGAAATACTCGCTGATGATTTGCTTGAACAACTTAGTTCTGCTATAAAAAAAGCCAAATTCATTTCATTGGCTGTGGATGAATCAACTCATGGTCTTTGTCAGATTTTTTGATGAAGAAAAGGGAGAATTTCATGAAGATGTTTTGGGTCTCACAAACCTCCATGGACACACAAGGAGGGATGATATCTATGAAGCAGTGACACAGATGCTTAGAGACAGAGCGATAGACCTGAAGCATGTTGTTTCCATTGCTACTGATGGCGCACCATGTATGATTGGGAAAGAGAGGGGATTAGTGTCACGCTTGAGAACTCACCACCCTGACCTCATGGCATACCACTGCATAATTCACCAGATGGTTTTGTGTGCCAGCCTTGGAGAAAGGTACTCAGAAGTCATGACAACAGTCATGAAACTGGTCAATTATCTGAGAGCATCCTCTGCTTTGCAACATCGTTTATTGCGCTCATTTCTAATAGAGGTGAATGCAACATTTGATGATTTGCTCCTTCACAACAATGTCCGGTGGCTTAATAAAGGCAAGGTACTGGAGCGTTTTTGGGCACTGCGGAAAGAGCTGGAGACATTTCTGTTGGATCAGAAGAGTGCAAAAGCCAAACCGTTTGTGGATTTCATGAAGAATGACGAGAAAATGGAAATTGTTTCTTTTCTAACGGACATTACTTCCCATCTTAATGACCTTAATATGAAGCTCCAAGGCAAAAACAGCACAGTGTGTGACCTCATGTTAGCTGTCCGTGCTTTCCAGAGGAAGCTGGAGGTGTTCAAATGTGACCTGCTTCACTTCCCAAGACTTTTGGATCAGACTGCAGGAAAACATCACCATCACAATTATGCTGAATTCCTGGACAAGCTGATTAAAAATTTCCAAACTCGCTTTGAAGATTTCCCTTTGGGAAAACAAGTCTTGCTGTGCATCGAAAATCCATTTCTTGTCAAAAATATTGCAGAATTCTCAAATGAAGCCACAAAAGTCTTCCAATGGGCCAGTGCTGCTTCTCTGCAAACAGAGTTAATTGAGCTACAAGAAAACCTAGCACTGCAGGAATCTCACTGTGACCTTGTCACCTTCTGGACAAAGATGGTTACTGCGGCAGGTGTTCCTCTCCTGCAGAAGATGGCCCTTCAAATTCTTACAATGTTTCCTTCAACGTACTGCTGTGAATCTGCCTTTTCCACTATGAACATGGTGAAAAACACGTACCGCAACACCCTCACCAATGAACATTTACATCAGTGCCTCCGCCTTGCCCTCACACCTTTTATGCCCAAGTTCAAACAACTGGCGGCACAAAGAAGGTGTCACCTTTCACACTAAAAGGCCTACCATGTCATTTTTTTGTGTATAGTTCTAAAGTTTGGGGATTGCCTTTTTTTGGAGTTCTCTATTTGGAATTTGACCGTCACTTTTCCGGACCTCAGACTGAATGGAAATTTAGTAAGTGGACCTTTCAAATTTATATTTGAGTAGCCCTGATCTAGAGTTATAAACCATCTCAGGAGGATCAGCACTGGTTCATGTCACCTAGCTCATTACTTGTTCCAAACACTCTCCGCTGGTAAACAGTTCAGGTTGATTAAAACTAAAACTAACAGACACCTAAACAGTTTCTTACCCATAGCCATAGGCCTTGCAAACCAGTAATTTAGCCCGTGTTCTTCACATATTCATGTGTTCTTTCATTCACTTCAGTGTGTGAAGGTGTGTTTGTGTGTGCATGCATACATACTATACGCACATGCTCTCATTTGCAAATCATTTACATATCTCCTCACTATTTTGCAACTGTTTACAGGTGCTGGTCATAAAATTAGAATATATCCCCATGATTGTGTAGCCTACAGAACTAGATTGAGAGACCATTTAAAGGCTTTTGCAGGTGTTTTGAGTTAATTAGCTGATTAGAGTGTGGCACCAGGTGTCTTCGATATTGAACCTTTTCACAATATTCTAATTTTCCGAGATACTGAATTTGGGACTTTCATTAGTTGTCAGTTATAATCATCAACATTAAAAGAAATAAACATTTGAAATACATCAGTCTGTGTGTAATGAATGAATCTAATATACAAGTTTCACTTTTTGAATGGAATTACTGAAATAAATCAACTTTGTCATGTGTGACAGAGGTCTCCGTGACCCCTTGAACCCTCAGACCAGACGTCAGACACCAGGTAAAAGTCCAAATATGAATATTTATTATAATAATAAAGTGCACAAAGCACCCTCCTCTCCACAATACTCAATAAATAATCAATAATTCAATAATCAAATAACAATAAACACAATCCTCCACTCCCAGACGCGTTGCCCTCCTTCCACCCAGCTCAGCTCAACGTCTGGGAGTTCCCATCGTCCTTTAATATTCCCTGACCCGGAAGTGTTTCCTATCTTACAGTCCATGTGATTTCTTATCATTTCCGGGACAGACAAACAGTCCTTTTCTTCACCCCGGGAGCACATCGTTCCTTCCTGTCACGTGACCATGACGTACTCCCGGGTTATAGGGCACATCAGAGTCCACGAGCCGCCTTACAGCGACTCCCGGTGGCCCCCAAGGTATCCAGCAGGGCTGTGTATAAAAACTACATAGTCCATGAGGCCCTGCTGGAACTCGGGGCATGTCCACGCTGCTGGGAGAGCTCCTCCTGGCGGCCTGGGGGTGAGGGCCGGAGTAAAAAGCCGGCAATCCTTCACACATGATATTCTAATTTTATGACCAGCACCTGTATGTTATTTGTACATGATGATGTGTTACGTTATACATAGCCCCAAAGCCACCAAATTAAATTCCTGTACATTAAGTACTGTTAAATAAAAGTAATTCTGATAAACTGGTCTGACCATCTGGCCTCATGACGATCAATGATGCACCTTTTCCCAGACTTACAAAATTATTTGTGCTACTGATTAATATGTACTCAAAGCATCAGGGATGTAGCACAGATACATAAGCAGCCTATGTGGGCCCCTTCCCCTTTTCATTCCAGGCTTTGAGGACCCCCCCCCCCCCAATCCGTGGGCCCTTGGGTTTTCCCCCCATATGCAAAGTATACTTTGTCTGTTGTAAGAAGAGTATACGGGTGCTGAGACCAGCACAGTTCGATGATATCAGCGTACTGCCTTTAATGGTGGGCCTGAAGTGCCTGTGGCTATCATACAGTAAGCACTGTGCATATGCACAATTAATTTCTTTCATATGTACATGCTGGTTTTATAGTAAACTGCAACTGTTGCTTCATGGAACAAATATTGTTTCTGATTCAACGCTTTTTAAAGTGTTATATTTTATGGGTATCCAAAAACACATCTGTAGAAGATTAGGGACTAATCAATTATTAAAAGGTGCCAAAAATGTACTCAGCCTGCTAGAACCAGAAAAGTCCTTTACACTAAAACCTGATTTATATTTTACATATGCATGCTTTTGTGCACTTTCATCAGTTTGAAAGTCTACAGGTGTAGCTTGGAAAGGAGTTTTATAAGAACTCCTTACATCTTCAGCATTTTTGCCACTTGCTTTTTGATACCTTGTCAGTTTTTGTTTCTCGCAGAATGACAGTTTTTAGAAACAACTTTTTGATTTAACAATGTCAGTAATAGAATGTGAGATAAAATGCAGTCTCTTAGTATCAGTTTTAGTATCATGGCCCTGAAACACTTTTTCATGACATCTCACATAACTACTTCCAAGTAGTTATGATAACCCAATGAGTAGTGAAATCTACAAAGATTTTAAAGAACTCCAAAGAGATCTGAATGTGAAGCGTATATAAAGGCGCGGCATGGTGGTGCAGTGGTTAATTGAGCTGCCTTAAAGCCAATAGTCATTTTCTACCCCGCTTAGTCCTGATCAGGGTCATGGGGGTATGCTGGAGCCTATGCCACCTAGCATGGGACGCAAGGCAGAACAAACCCTGGGCAGAGTGCCAGTCAATTGCAGGGCGGGCCTTACAGCACCAGAGTTCCGGATTTGACTTGTGGCCCTGCCTGGGGCTGTGAGCAGTTTCCACACTGTCTCCCTGTCTGTATGGCTTTTTCTCTCAGTTGTTTGTTTTTCCTCACCTATCCTAAAGACATGAAGATTAGAATGATGCCAGGACTCTCTGTATTGGCCTGCTGTAAGTGACAGTCCAGTGACAGAATTGTATCTCATTCACGGATGGTTTCTACTTTGTGCCTGATACTGCTGGATTGGCATGGCCCCCATAACCCTGAAAAGTGCTAAGTAAGTTCAAATATGGATAAATGGATAATATAAATTTGGGTAAGTTTGTGGGTTGAACCTTATACACGGTATGTATACTGTACATATATGCATAAATATATTCAGTGGCCACTTTATTGAGATACCTACTCTTTAATGGGCTCTTTCAATAAGCCAATGTGACTAAAATTAAGTAAAGATATTTATTTTTTTGACCAAATTTAAGAATGGGAAGATGCATGATTGTGCAAGCTTTGATCGTTGATGCTAGAAGTGGTAGATCTTAGCATTTCAGAAACAATCTGAACTGCAGAAACATTTCAGGATAAAATGTTAAATTCCAACACTACGGCCATGAGAGTTTACAGAGAATAGTGCAATAAGCAAACAACTTTCAGTAAGTGGCAGTTCTGTGAGCAGGAACAATTGGTTAATGAGAGAGGACTGATTTTATCTAACAAAGTCTACAACTACTGAAGTAACCGGCAGTCATTCACTCATCTCTGAGTGTTGGACTTTAAAGCGGATGAGCTACAACTACAGAAGACCATCCTGGGCTCCACTCCTGTCAGCTAAGACCAGAAAGATGAGGCTACAGTGTGCCCATGATCAGTAAAAAGGAGCAATTAAAGACTGCGGCCTGGTCAGAAAAATCTCACTCCTGTGACATACAGGTGGTAATGGATAATTTGGTAAATCGTATGAATCCATCCTGCCTTGTGTCTATCTTATGCTGCTCGTGTCAGTCTACTGGGGTAGGGAATGTTTTCTTGGCACGCATTAAACCTCTTAATACCAACTTAGTGTGAATTGATTGTCACAGTGTACCAAGCTGCAGATGCCGACAAGGTGCACCCCTTTATGGTCACAGTCGACCTGTTTTCAAATGAACACTTCCATTGTCTGATGTCCACAAATATAACATAGATTTGGGATGAGGTGAAATGGAAATGTCTGGCTGAAACTGTAGGTGATCCTATCAAGCTGAAGTGGACTAAAATTTGCATGGAATGCTTGCAGCACCCTCAATTCATTATTTGAATATTTAAGGCTGTTGTGGGTGAAACAATGGGTCCCATCCAATAGATCTAGGTAGATGCAACTGTATTAATTTAGTGAAAAGTGAAAAAAGCACAACCAGATGGAATATAGTTTGGAATACTGTAATAAAAAGATACAGAGTAAAGGCAGGGGGCAGACAATGTTGTGATCCAACTCCCAAGGTCAGTGGACCACCTTGTAGGATTCCAAAGTATGATGAAGGTCATATCATGGCTATCAATAGATGGTGTTCACACTGTTACAGAAACCGCTGTTTGTGTTAACACATGCTGTGCAGTACTCTGTGAAGAGCTCTTCACGCCTGGAAGGCGTCATTGTGCATCATTTGTATAATTAACAGAGTTTGAGCAGTGCATCAAAAGGGAAGCTATGGCAAATCAAACAGCCACAGTAACATACATCAGGGCCACACCAGAAGTGTCCACTTAGACCATGTGCAATCATCTTCTTAAAGTAGGACGGTGGCCACAAGTTCCCCCAGCACAACTGCAGTGATACCTAATTACAAGGAGCAATTGAGGTCTGTCATCTTCAGTTATGATGGGAGATTTTGTGAGTGAGTGATGCTCATGTATATGTCTGTTAAGACAACTCATCCACAACTATATCCACTGTGCAACACCAACAACACACAAGGCGTACACTGGGCATTATGGTATGGGGTACTATCAGCTACACCGCTCATTCATATCTAGTGTTTGGTTAGAGGACACTGCATCAGAGACATCTTCCAGCTGGTCTTGATTCCATACCTGTGCCAAGTAGGGAAGATGTTCTTCCAGTAAGATGACACTTACCCACAATCCACCCGTGTCACTCATTGTGCTTTACGTGCTGGTCACCAACTCTCCTGGCAGCACACTCACCAGACCTCTGCTCAATTGAGAATGTGTGGGACAGGATTGGACACCATATGTCCTGCAACCAGCCATTGTCGATGAACCAGTTGAGCATACAGGTTGAAATGGCATGGACCTTCCATTGAAGGATACTCATCAACTGTGTGTTACTGTAGCTGGCATGCCAGATTTCAGGTTTGTAAAAGGCTGTGGAGTTGGTACACAAAATCTTCTACTCTGCCTCCTCTATTTGTAATTAGACAAATATACAGTGCTCAAAAAAATAAAGAACACTTAAATCACACATTCGAACTTGATGAACAAAATATTCAAGTGGAAAATCTTTACTGAGTAATACTGTGTAATTCATTGAGGACAAGATGATGTTACAATTGTCAATCACCAAACCATGGAGGGCTGGTTTCAACATCCCACTGAAAATTAAAAAGTCAAAAACCGAAATGACAGGCTGATCCAACTTAGTTAATTTCATCATGGAAACTCATAACATGACTCAGTAGTGTGTATGGCCCCCACATGCCTGTATGCACTCCCGATAACATCTGGCCATAATGAGACAGCAGATGGTGTCCTGTGGGATCTCCCCCCACACCTGGATCAGTGCATCAGTGAGCACCTAGACTGTCTGTGGTGCTACTTGGCTGCATCGGATGCACTGATACATCTTGTCCCAGAGGTTCTCAACGGGATTCAGGTCTGGGGAACGTGCCGGCCAGTCAATGACATCAATGCCTTCATCGTCCAGGAACTGCCTACACACTCTGACCACATGAGGCCGAGTATTGTGCCACACCACTGCATCAGCATATTATCTGACAATGGCCCTGAGGATTTCATCCCAGTACCTAGAGTAACAGCTGTCAGGGTAACGTTACCTAGCTCATGGAGGTTTGTGCAACCCTCCAAGGACATGCCTCACCAGACAATCACTGACCCATCACCACAATGGTCAAGCTAGATAATGTTGCAGGCTGCATAACGCTTACCATGGTGTCTTCAGACTGTTTCGTGCTTGTCACATATGCTCAGTGTGAACCTGCTCTCATCTGTGAAAAGAATGGAGTGTCGATGGTGGAGATGCCTATTGTGTATTCTCTGTCAAATGCCAATCAAGCTGCATGGTGATGGGCTGTGAGCACAGGTCCCACTAGAGGACATCAGGCTCTCGTGCCCCCTTCATGGAGTCTACTTCTGACAGGTTGGTCAACTGGAGGTTATTTTGTAGGGCTCTGACAGTTCTCCTCCTCTTCCTCCTTGCACAAAGGAACAGATACCAGTCCTGCTGCTGGGTTGATGCCCTTCTACAGCCCTGTCCAGTCCTCCTCATGTAATGGCCTGTCTCCTGGTTTCTCCTCCATGCTCTTGAGACTGTGCTGGGAAACACAGCAAAACTTCTTGTGATGGCACATGTGGATCTGACATCCCTGAAGCTTAACTGACTTGGTGTTAGACTGTGATGATTAAGTGTTCCCTTCATTTGATTTGAGTAGTGCATATACTACATTGACCGAAAGCACACAGGCTACTTTTTAGCACCCTATCTTGTTAAAGCTTGGCTTTAAAGGCTGTATTTTTTTGTATTATTTATTAAAGTTGTTAAAAGCATTGAGTGGGGCTGAATAAAAGACAAACCTTAAAAAGTTAAAAAACAGACTGTAGTTTTATCAAAAAAGCTACAGGAAAATATGGTTTAACCCAATTAGTATATGGAAATTAGAATTTTTAAGACATTATATTACAATTTACATTTAGTTAGAGTTGGTACATTTTTACCAACTCCGACTCCGGTAGCCCGATAATTGCTTCTGACTCCATAGCCACGGGTCTGCATTTAAGCACAATGAGGTAACACTTAATATTAAGGTTAATGTATTATAACATACTAGCCAACCCACGGCGTAGCATATGCCACATAATTATGTATTGACGGGTGAACACTTCCTGAAAGACACAGTTGTCCAAATGGGGTGGGTTTGAGGATACGACTGTAAGTGAATGAAAAGATGGAACTCTGGAGAGAGCAACATACAATTGTCCGTGACTGAAAACTGGAGGGCGGAACGGGGGGAGAGGGGAAGGACGCCCTTTCCGCCCCCTCCGCCTCTCCGGAGAGAGGGTGGGGAAGCAGGCCTGAGAGGTTTCGGGTCCTAACCGTCCAATGGCGGGTCGGCACAACTGGTAATGATCCTCCCGCAGGTTCACCTACGAAATTACGACTTTTAGTTCCTCTAGATAGTCAAGTTCGATCATCTTCTCGGTGCTCCGCCAGAGGCTGCGAGCGACCGTGGCAGGGCCGATCCGAGGACCTCACTAAACCATCCAATCGGTAGTAGCGACGGGCGGTGTGTACAAAGGGCATGGACTTAATCAGTGCGAGCTTATGACCCGCACTTACTGGGAATTCCTCGTTCGTGGGGAACAATTGCAAGCCCCGGTCCCCATCACAAATGGGGTTCAACGGCTTACCCACGCCTCTCGGCGCCAGGTGGACACATGTTGATCCATTCAGTGTAGCGCGCGTGCAGCCCCCGACATCTAAGGGCATCACAGACCTGTTATTGCTCAATCTCACGTGGCTGAAAGCTTAGCAGCTGTGATAGTTTTACACTCCAGTACATTGCGGTGAATGCTGGTAACAGTCAGGCGGGCGGGCGGGTCAGCAGGCGTTCTCGTCCCATGGTCTTAGAGTTGGTGAGCATGGCTCTGTGAGTTGTCGTCGTATCCCATGGTCTTAGAGTTGGTAGGCGGGGCTCTGTGAGCTGTCGTCGTATCCCATGGTCTTAGAGTTGGCTTGCGTGGCTATGCCGTGCATATCCCATGTTTGTCTTGCGTGCCCTGGTCGGCTGCTTAGTGAATTATATATATAGATGATACTGTCTGACGTGTGTGTGGTCATGCTCCTAACGCACTCCAATGATTCTCCTACTTTAATCTCAGTCCCATGGTGCAATTTCTCCAGGGGGTTTCTTTTGCCCTTTCCACAACTGTATACTATTTATATGGGCAGCATAGTGCTACAGCCCATACCTGGTTGCTATCTATGTGGAGTTGGCACAAGGAATTTGTGCTGGATTTTTCTTCAACATCCTAATGACGAGCCTTTTAAGTTAACCAGAAATTCAAAGACTTATTTACGACTATATAAATCTTTTCCAGATATGGTGAGTTCAACCACAATTTCAGGATGTTTATTTTTTCATTTTATATTATCTCATGATACAATATACATAGAACATTAGACAAATATGCATCTCTTCTGTTTGTGCAGTTCAAAACATCTCCTTTCTTCCTTTCCTTGCAGCTGCACTGTACTTCTGGCTGAGCACTCATTGACAGTCAATTCTTAGACACACAGTAGCGTGCCCCTATAATTAGCAACAAAATCAAACGTTTCATTTTGTTGTTGCTCATTGCTGACCACCATGAGTGAATCATAGAGGATGTCACGCTGCACAACCAGCATTTGCTGTTTCTGACCATGACTCGTTAAGATTATGTAAATAAAGGTACATCTAAAATTGCTGAAAACGTCATGTAGTGCTGCCAGGATATGCTCTAAATTGGATTAAATACTCCACCAAAAAATATTTTTATATACGTTACTTAGCCCATGTAGATTGTAGTGATGGCTGCAAAAAATGTTAATCCCATGTGTTTTTTGGGCAATGGACATAAAATGCCTGATAGAATGGGACACAATGGTGACCAATGCTTGTGTCATTGGTGTCACGTAATTCACATGTCAAGTTATCCATTCTTATTTTCATAACATGCAAAACACGTGTATTTTTTGCTTAAAATATTGTTAAATGAATAACACTGGAAAATTAAAGTTGTCCACAAGCAGGGTATTGTCCACAAGGGATTGCACTTTTGAATCCAAGACAAGACTCTTGACCAATAAATGATGGTCCAAGAGATTTTCTCAAGTTTTTGATGTTAGTTGCATGGAAATGACCGGTCTGGAACAACAATTTTGAAGTCCAGGAACAACAGATGGACGGGGAAACAGACTGAAGAAAAATCCCTCTAAATATTCATTCACATGGACCTTGATCTAATTGCTGCTGCAAGCAGTCCAAAAGAATAACTAAAAAGAGAGTATCTGGGCACATCTCACCAGTGTTATCATCACTGCACTGGCTGCCTGTGTCCTTTAAGATGAATTTGAAATTACTTTTAGTTGTATTTAACGCTCTAAACAAACTACTGCTTTCTTAGATTTTGGACTACTTGTACCCCCTACATTCCTAATTATAATCTTAGATCCTCTAACATTTGCTCTCTCAGAATTTCGAGAGTGAAATATAAATGAACTGGTGAGGTTTTTTTGCTTCTACACACCAAAAATCTGAAATTCTTTACCATCAGAGGAACACTGGGCTAGAACAGCTGAACACTTGGGGGAAAAAAAACTACTAACACCCCTCCTCTTTAATCTGTTTTTCTCTTGATCTCTTAAATTATTACCACCACTCGCTTTCCTTTATATAGAGGGTAAAATTAACTTGGTTCTATCCATAAAATGTAAATTCTACTTGCTGTTTTATAGACTGGTCACTAATCACTGCGTTTGTGTGTTTTCTGTGTTCCAGTACTTTATGGTGACACTATTATTCCACTGCCCCCTGATCCAAGTAAAATCCAGGTGCTGTGCAAGCAGCAACATTTTAACAAAGGCTTTGTGTTCTTCCTGTTTTTCTTTTTGTTTCTGAACTTATTTTACTAACTCCCAGTCTTTACTAAGATTAGATATGATCTGACTTTTGGCTTGTCACTGATAGTAGCCACTAGATATCGGGTAGATGGATTTTAAATTTACTGATGATCTCTGCACTGTATTATTGTGGTACTCTTCTCTACCTACCTTTTACTTATTTACTTCAAATGTACTCACTAGGGTCTTTACCGGGTTGGTCTACTCTTGCACCTTAAGAATAACATACATATACAGTACATAGATCTACACATACACACAGACCCTAACCACAAAAGTACCGTATGAATGACATATACATGGCCCATTATTCTCTAGTGTTTAACCCCCACAAGTGCCTTACGAATAACACACGCGCAATCCATCATTCCCTAGTAAAGGGGTCCTCAATCGCGGTCCTGGAGGGCTGCAGTGGCTACGGGTTTTCATTCCAGCCAGTGTCCTAATTAGAACTCTGTCCTTTCTGATAATGAAAGTTGGTGTTTAACTCTATGCCCTGTTAGTGCCTTTATTCATCAAAGACAAATTTTAGTTACTTTGTAGATCAGAGGTCCTCAATTACAGTCATGGAGGTCTGTTATGGCTCCAGGTTTTCACTTTAACCAATTTCTTAATTAGAACCCTTTTATTTACTACTAAAGCAATACGTTTTTTGGGCTTAATTTTAATTCTCTTGCCTGTTACCATTCAGAACCCTTAATTGTCTATTTTAGATTTTAGCAGCTGCATTTAAGTTTTAATTGTTGCTTGTTTACTTAATCAGACATTAGTTAATAATGAGATGCAGATCACCAATAAACCTGCAGCTCTCCAGCTAACGTGCTTACCATGAAGTATTGGTGATAAAAAATGTTTAGAAATTAATAAGAGGGGAATTGCAAGGACCATCAAGTTTAAATCTATTCTGGTCCACAAAACACATGGATAATGTTCTCACAGAAGGAAACTCTACAGTGCAATGAAAATTGCTCTTGGATGAATGCAAGCATTAACAAGCTAAACAGTTTAATACCAAGTTTCATTATCAGCATGGACTGCTTTCTAATCAGGAAACTAGTTGGAATAAAAACCTGCGGCCCTCCAGGACTGTGATTGAGGACCCCTGCCCTAGTACTTCAAGAAACTTACTTATCATAGGCACTAACAACATGCAATGTCTTAGATATACAGTATCTCACACCTAAATATTACTTTGGTCTCCAAGAATATATTTAAACATGCAAAGGCTCAAAATCCTTGGCTATAGTCCATTTATCAACCACAGATGTCTTACTTTAACAAACTGTTCACTGTTCACTATTGGAAAGAACTCTTCATCCTCAGCCCAATAAATCCTTGTAGTTCAGATCATATGGCACTTCCTTAGTGCTCTAAATATTTACCTTATTATTCAATCATTCTAGATATAAAGACACAATATAGAATGTTAAAAGTAACTTGGTATTTATTAAAGAACAGTAATAACAGTAGAGCACAGTATAAAAGAAAATGTAGATACCAAAGTCTGGATATATATATATGTTTAGAATAAGCTTATGAAAACTGTAAAAAATGAATGTCCTTGGGCGGCTTTTGATCTAGCAATCGATATTGTTCATGAGATGCTTTAGCTGACAATCAGATGAAAACGGTCTTATGTCTCTTGTCCTCTCCTGACAATACTCTCTGGTCGACACTGTTTCTTCTTCTGATGTCACCCTGCCCTCTGTCCCACGGAAAAGCTATATTTATTTTAACATTCCACGTGGGATTCCGGAACATGTGATGTTACACACATTTGACTGGCTGGATGTCGATATGATAAATGACTTTGCTTAAAGTCAGATCTTTTAACTATATCCAGAGTGGTGGCTCTGAGGCTAGGGATCTGCACTGGCAATCGGAAGGTTGCCGGTTCGAATCCCGTAAATGCCAATAGGGACTCTGCTCTGTTGGGCCCTTAAGCAAGGCCCTTAACCTGCAATTGCTGAGCGCTTTGAGTAGTGAGAAAAACACTATATAAATGCAAAAAAAAAAAAAATTTTTAATTATATCCAGCATTTCTTCAATTTGGCAATTCCTAAGCCTAGCGGTGCACATCTTTTCGAAGTTTATAAAGTAATCAGTACAGCCTGTAGCATCATCCTGGTCTTCTACGTTGTTTGCACAGATTTTGTACAAGTGAGGTACACTTCAGGAAGAAGAGATGCTTTGATGTTAATTACTTCCTTAAGTGTTAAGTTCACCCTGTAACTTGTCCATCTTGAGCAAAACATTTTTTGTAAGGTGATACAATTCAGGAAGAGAAGGTTTTGATGTTAACTGTCCTTGTAGGATTAAGTTAACTTATGTTTGTGTGGGCAAAAAAATCAAAACATAAAATGTAAAATCCACGACACTGCACCACTCAATGTAATCCCACATGCAAGCTCACCTCAACTGCCCTTTGAATGGGCTGCGAACTTGGGAGGGGTTGTGAAGAAGACCAAAAGGCTACCTTCTGTCTGCAACACCAGGGGAAGAGTAAATAAAATAGGGTATATTAAAGACTCCCATAAGCTACTAGTACTGCAATCACAAGTGCCTCAGCACTGAGTTGTTTGTCCGAAGATGAAGGTGAAAAGGAGTCCAAACTTTTCTGCCACCCATTGTAATGGCCAATGTTCAGTCAGTCAGTCATTGTCCAACCCGCTATATCCTAACACAGGGTCACGGGGGTCTGGTGGAGCCAATCCCTGCCAGCACAGGGCTCAAGGTAGGAACAAACCCTCGCTCTCAAATAAGACAGATGAGCTGTCTGCTCTTGTGGTGGGTCACAGTGCATACAAGTACAGTAGCAATTTGTGCTTTACGGAGAGCAGGCTTAAACCCAATATACCTGACTTTGTTTTAATGCTTGACGGAATCAGAGATCCAATTGGGGGGGGAACATACTGGAGGGGAACTGGTTATCTATGTGAATGAGAAATGGATTAAAAGGGAGCATATCTCAATTAAAATTTTAAAATTACAGTTTTGTAATTCAAACATTGAAATACTGGCTTCAGAAATCACCCACTGTATTTGCCCAGGGAGGTAAGTTACATCATCCTTACTAATGTTATATTCTACCCTCTGCAAAAGGGAAAAGGGCAACGGAAATGATTCACTGAACATCAACACTTTAATGGTGAATCACTCTGCCCCTGTAGTTATGTTATGTGGTGACTTCAACCATGTGATTTTGAAAAGAACAAAAACAAACTTCCATAACTTCCACTCAAGGAAATTACTTTACAAGCTGGATCTGTACTGTTCAAAAGATGAAGATCCCTTTAAGTGTAAATTTTTGGTACCTTTGGGTAGATCTGACCACAACCTGGTTTATTTTATTTCTAGCTACAAGCCTCCTGTAAGGTGGTATCCTGTTATCACAAAGATAGTGAGGAAGTGGAGCCTAGTGCCTCAAATTGTTCAAAATGACTACCTCCAAAAGACAAACTGGGAAATATGCGAGTCACATGGGAATCATAATATGATAATAAGGGATGTAGTCACTACATCACTGACTATATTAAATTTTGTTTGGACACTGTGGTACCCTCACAGACAGTGTGTTTCTTTTTATACAACAAGCCCTTGATTACTAAGGAGCTAAAAAGTCCCCTGAATGCAAAAAAGACAGCAATCAAATCCGGTGAACAAGAGGCCCTAAAGGACATACTGCATGTGCCAAAGAAAAAACTGAGTGAAAGAAAGGAAACTTACAAACCTTAAATAGAAATCAAGCTCACTCAGAACAACATAAAAGATGTCTGAAAAGGACTAGGCATAATTACTGGACACAGGCAATCCAAGGCTCAGTGCTAGAAGGGGATATGGACAAAGCTTAACATCCTGAACCAATTTTCTAATTGGATTTCCCTCCCACTGCCACCTTCTTGAAATGACCAGTCCCTCCATATCATCCCTACTACATCAACAACTCCTACCGATTTACAGTTGTGTTCAACAAAATAGCAGTGCAATGTTGGTAACTTGATGAATCACTGTTAGTAGTAGTAGTGCTATTTCTGTTTGGCAAATAATTTACTTGTGGATGTAATAGTGAAATAAGCAAGCTGCTTATTCCGAGTAACTGACTCATGCATTGCATTCAAAATAATAGCAGTGTGGAGTTTAGAGAATTTATTCATTCTGTGAAAAAACAGGTGTCATTAATTGTCCTTTATTAAGGTAGAAGGGAAGCAAATGTTTCATACATTGTTATAAAATATATTTCCTTCTGACAATGTAAGTACGAGGGGTGTTCAATAATTTATCTACCTGAGTATGAAAGAAAGTAGCAAGCATGTTGAAAGAAGTCTGGGCATGGTAAGACATGTCTCAAGGTTATTCATGCACAGTTGTGGCTCAGTGTGAGTCTAAAATTCCAAGAGACAGGACAAGATGTCAGGAGAGTCCTCATGCAAATCAAGTGAGAAAATTCAAGATTTAGAGCAACGTTCAGTGATACAATTTCTCACAAAAGAAGGTAAAAAGCCAAAGGAGATTCATTAACACATGACTGTAGTTTATGGTGAGTCTGCCCCATCATCCTACAAAGTAAAATTTTGGAGTAAGCAGTTTAAGTGGGGTAGAGAGTCCATTGAAAATGACCCTCACATTGGATGACCTATGGAAGCAACTTCCACAGAAATGTGCAAGAAAGTCAAGGATTTAATTTTGTCAGACAGACATCTTGGCCAGTACAGTTTGGAAAATAATTCATGAAATGTTGGGCATGTCAAAGGTCAGTGCAAGATGGGTTCCAAGAATGATGATGCCATGTCAGAAGGCCATAAGGCTCCAATGCTGTCAGGAGAACTCCATGAAGACCAAGTGAATTTTTTTCATGATTTGATGACTGGAGATGAGACTTGGGTCTATCACAATGATCCTGAGTCCAAAATTGAATATATGCTGTGGAAGCACAAGTCATCCCCATACCAAAAAAGTTCAAGACAGAAAAATCTGCAGGCAAAGTCATGGCAACTGTCTTCTGGGATACTGAAGGACTTTTGTTTCTGGAGTTTACAAGACAACCAAAACCAGGGAAAGTTATGCCAACACAATGATCGATTTGAGGGAGTCAATCAAGGAGAAAAGACGAGGCAAACTCACAGAAGGTGTGCTGCTTCTTCACGACAATGTGCCAGTTCACATGTCACGTCAATCACAGGCTGCCATCTGAGAATGTGGGTTCTAGCAGCTGGACCATCCACCCTACAGTCCTGACCCTGCTCCCTCAGATTATTTCCTGTTCTGAGTTTTAAAGACATCTCTCCATGGACAGTGATGAAGATGTCAAGGCAGCTGTGATGTCCTGGGGCATCATGCATAATGCCGTGTGTAGAATTCACACTAAAACATGGCATAAGGACAAAAGCAGAAATGTTCATATGCACAAAAAAATTCAGATGCATAAATCTGTGCATTCGCCAACTTCCACGTTCTTCCGCTCCATAAATCCCGGTCAGCGTGAAAAGTAACGCACGTGCACGTGCCTGCTACCACTCCCAAACTCCTCCCAGAATTACACCTCTTTGAATATGCAAATCAATATAAATAACCCTTAAGCTTTGTGTTCTGTGAAAAGGCAATAAATAGCAAAAGCATGGGGGGAAATTGAAGAATTTCAGTGAAAACCAAGTGGAGGCAAGGAAAAACTTACTATTTGTTGGTTTAAACAGTGGTATAAACAACAAAAGGAAGTTGATCGAGTGACATAGCGTATCGGAGAAATTAGAAAGCTCAAGTTCACAAAGTCGCTCAGTGCCCGAAATAAAAAAAGAAGTTGTCAGATATCAAAGTCACTGTGAAAAGGCGAGTCGTAGCCCACCGTCTGAGTATTATATAAAAGCTTATTAGGGTATAGAGAAAAAATAAGGCACACAGTGGGGAAAAAAAGCACGAAATGTCAACTTTATTCTCAAAAATTTCCACTTTAATCACGTAGTTTATTTTGTCATTAAAGTAGAACATCATAAACTTCATCTTAAAATTGTTTAATTTACTAGTTTCTCAAATCCTATCGTAACTAAAGTAGCATGTTAAATGCTTTGTTTTGTATTTGATCTTCTATGTGCTCTATGTGTGTGAATCACTACATGCTTCTTAAATGGGCTTTCTCTTCCTCCGATAGGACACAGACTCCATTACATTCATGATATTACAGTTCTCTGCATAATTAAAATTCTGAGATGTATACTTGATATCATTTTCATAATGATAGGAGTTAAACCATGTTATTAAATATGGGAACACGGTGGAGCAGTAATTGTTCATGCCTCATGCAAGACGCTTGCTGCGCTGTGCGCGACCTTCGATTAAATTATTTATTGCAATACTGTCTGTTTCAAATGTACTAACCCCCAATTCTTGTCCTTCCTTTTCTTTTTCGAAATACCCAATCGCCACACAATCAGCTCTGTAATAGATATTAAGGCATCTGTAAGCTTAAAACGCCGATTCTTCAAAACTTTTAAGGGACATTGAAATATCATGTTTAATTATTCTATCCATCTTTCCTTCCAGTGACGCGCCAGCCCCAGCAAGAATACAGTGCGAGGCCGGAACAATCCATGAACGGAGCGCCAGCTCCTTGCTAGTGCTGCGACACCGAGTCCTCACATGTTTAATTATTAACAATATAGATTATTTAAATGAAGTTTAAGTTTTATCTGTATAATATAATAAACATATTTTGCTGCATTTCATCTTAAAAACTATATCGTCATCATATGTAAATACACGCTTTATAAAGTGGCTCAGGTTGTGCAATATTATAACTGTATCACAAGTTTACAGTGAGGTAATTGTACTAATAAGTACAAACAGTTCTACAAGGAGCACTTGATGGACTGATTGAGTGTGTTTATGGTTCTTGGGATGAAACTGTTTCTGAACCACGATGTCTGTACAGGAAAGGCTCTGAAGCGTTTGTCGTATGAGAGCAGTTCAACAGACAGCATGGCTGAGGCAGCGTGTGCTTGATGCTGTATACCGATAATTCTCTTTCCAATCAGCTGCTGTAGAGCTGTGATTCCACATTCAGATACAGTGATATAAATACTTGGAGTGGTGCAGTGAGAGTAATATGGAAAAAGATGATTGGCTGTGGCAACCCCTAACGGGGGCAGCTGAAAGAAGAAGGTGCAGTGATAACAACACTAAAGCAGTTATGGTATTTAGAATAGTTTGACCATTCTGTGGACCATTATATTGTTACAGGTTAATTACAATCAGATGCATTAAACTAATAAACAATATGTGGTTAATTTCAATGTATTTATAAAGCCGTGTCAGGGATGTGGATCTAAAAAAGAAAGGGAAACCACACTGGAACAAAACCACTGCTTTGACGCTGGGTGCCGCCAGTTTGCAAAACCGAGCAGAGAACTTGAGTACGCCAGGGTTTTAGATAGCATGAAAATGTTCATGGCTTTATGCCAAGTTTAGATTTTATAAATCTTGATTTGAGCATGGAAACGGGAGTACACAACATTTTTGTGTACACACCGTTTAAGCATGAGGCCCCTGGTCTGATGGTCAAACAGAAGATTTTTTTTTTCAAAGGGGTTAAAGTGTGTGGAGCTGGTATCAGGGGACTATACTGAAAAATAAAACAAAAATTTTTTGAAAACTTTTTTTTTTTCTACTGAGGTAGCTAAATTATTGAACGCCCCTCGTAAAATGGGCCATACCAAACATAGTTCAGAGGAACAATGTAAGTTAATTAAAAAGTTGATTGGAAACATATAAAAAAAAAGTATAAAGAAGTGCAGCAACATATAAAGAAAGCATATAAAGAAGTGCAGCAAATTATAGGATGCTCAGCTAAAATGATTTCAAATACTTTAAATTGGCAATAGAAACCCAAAACACGCAGAAGAAAACAAGCAACTATTGTTAAAATGGATAGAACAATAGTCAGAGTGGCAAACATTCAGCCAATCACCACCTCCAGATAGTTCAAAGATGATCTAAAATTTCCTCTAAGTAGTGTTATGGTCTGAAGACATTTGATCGAAGCTAAGCTATCAACAAGAAGCCCACATAAAGCACCATCGTTGAAAAATGGGCATGTGCAGAATCGGTTAAAATATGCCAAGGAACACATCGATTGGCCCAAAGAGAAATGGTGTAGCTTCTGTGGACAGATGAGAGTAAAATTTTTCTTTTCAGTTCTTGTGGTCATCAACATTAAAAATGCAGTTTCTGAAGCAAAATCCATAAATTCACAGGAGGTTGAAGAGAACTTGAGTTTGAAGAGAAAAATGTTGACACTATTTTTTTCTGAACAGATTAATATTCATTTTCTTTGCTTCCTGTAAAATAATGATGCAGACTTAATCAAATGTTTTAATACTTTGATTAGGAACTGTACGTGTAATGTTTCCACTACATTTCAAATTTAGAAATAAGCTATTTAAATATTAAACTTTTTTAACACACTGCTACTTTTTTATAACACAACTGTAACTGGACTAGACTGGACAATGACAAGTCCACCTCTGACAATCAGTGTAGGTTGTCCATAAGTGAAGACTAAGTAAACAGACAACCGAGGAGGCTACACATAGAAAAAAACATGGACCAGATGGCTTCAGTCTTCAAGTTCTTGAGTCCTGTGCTGACCCTGTGGTATCCTTTGTGAGCTGTTCAGCCTGTCCCTAAGGCTCCAGAAAGTGATACCGCTGTGGAACACATCCTGCATTGTTCCTATTCCAAAGAAGGCAGGTGCCTCTTCATCTAATGACTATAGACCACTGGCACTAATATCTCACATCATAAAGACCTTTGAGAGGCTGGTCCTGGGCTACATGAGTCCTCTTGTGGTAAACTACCTGGACCTACTGAAGTGGACCTGTTGGACTAAGATTGTAGTTAAGGATTCACTTATCTCTCTTATCTACAATGCTTATTTCTCCATTGCCTTCAGTACCGTCCAACCATCTCTGTTAAGGGGTAAGCTTAGATATATGCAGGGTGATGAGCCTGTGTGTCCTGGATAATGGACTACCTGTCAGGCAGACTGCAATTTGTGAGGCTAAAGGACTGTATCAGTGATATGAATGTGAGCAACATTGAACAGTCCGGTCTCTTTTCTATTCTCTTTGTACACCTTGGACTATAAATAACACCAGATCATGTCACTTGCAGTCCAGTTACTATTCAGGGAGTGGATGTAGACGAGGTCCATTCCTACTAGAACTTGGGGGTCAACATCAATGACAAGTGGGACTGGTCTCAGAACACAGAGGAACTGTATAAGAAAGGGCAGAGCAGGCTCTTTTTCCTTAGGAGACTGTGTTCCTTTAATGTGGGAAGTGACGTTCTTCACATCTTCTATAACTTTGTGATGGCCAGTGTGATTTTGTATGGTGTGGGGGTGCTGGGCTGTAACATCACTTCAAGAGAGGCAAACTGAATCAACAAGCTAATTAAAAGGACAAGCTCAGTTATAGGACACCTTCTGGACCCCCTGGAGTTTGCTACGAACAATGCTACACATCCTCTCTCTGACACACTAACACTGAGAACTTTCAGCCAACAAATTATTCAGTGGAAGTGCATCAAGAAACGCTACTGGGGCTCCTTTATACCAACAGCAATGTGTCTACATAATGCCTGACTGTGAAAGCCAAGTCGGATGTTTTTTGTCAATCTGGTTTGTGTATATTTATTTATTTTTCTATTTACTTAATGGGCTTCTGTACAGAGCCAAATTTATCCCTGGAGACAAATAAAGTTTTATTTATCTATGCTGCAGCCACCTGATATACCAAGAAAATGAGAGCTCCACAAGAGTATCTTGTTAGTGGTGACACATTCATGGACTGTAGAATGCCTGGTTCAGTCTTTTGAACTCAGAACTCCTACAGATTTTTTTTTTCTTCAGCATCTCACATCTGGAGCTTTATTTTCCTTCCATCCTCCCTGTCCATCTGAACACACCATCAGACTTACAGTATCTTACAGTCTTAAAAACTAATCTGAATATAAGGACTTTAAAATCCGCCCTTAAAACTATTGAAATCTAACTCTTTTCCATTCACCCAGTTTCCTACACTCACACTTTACCTGAATGCAAACCCACATTTTTTTGCTGACAAAAGAGCAAAAAATGCCAGCGGAAAAAAAACTTTGGAAGACCTTCCCAAAAAACAAACCTATTCAATTGTACCCCCAGTCTTCCACTGGCGACCCTTTGGAACATTGGGGAATATTATTTTTTAAATACCCCCTAATACTTAAGGCAATAAAGAATTAAAACCTCCAGGTCCACATACTGTGAGAATGAGTCAGCAGCTCAGGGGCATTTATGAAGATGGATTTTTGGAGAAGCTCTCTGCTGGGGAGCCAGACTGAGTGTGCATGTATGAGACAAGTAGGGTTCCTTTGCCTTCTGTTTAAGAAGGCAGAAATACGGAGCGAAGCTAATGTGGAATCCTTTGCACTTTTATACTTCTCTTCTTTGTTACAATAAACACTTCTTTTAATAGGTTAACGATGCAATGGTTAATTAAGCGCCCTTTTCTATGCGGTGGTGTGCTGGGGAGGCAGCATAAATAAGAGGGACGCCTCACGCCTGGACAAACTGGTGAGGAAGGCAGGCTCTATTGTAGGCATGGAGCTGGACAGTTATTGTCTGTCTGTATACCTGCATTGTTATCACTCTTTAATTTAATATTTTCTTTATCAGTATGCTGCTGCTGGAGTATGTGAATTTCCCCTTGGCATTAATAAAGTATCTATCTATGTACTGTATAGTGATAGCTTAACATTTACCTCTATGTACAATGACAGTCTATACATAATCATAATGCTTAAATACTTGGGGACCTTCACAATAACTAATATTTTCCCTTAAGCAATGCAAAATGCATCACTCAAACTCTATACATTTTTTTTTTGCTTGCACGTCAACAAGTTCATAAATTAAACAAATTCCAATGACTTCAACAAAGTAAAATACCTTAAAAACGCCCGCTTGGCTATTCGAAATACCCTCAGTCAGCCATCTAACTTTGAAACAAGAAGAGGGTAGTGGAACTTGAATTCCCAGCATTCACCGGGCTCCACCCCCTCGCCTTTCCAGTTGACGCATGCGTACATCTTTTCCGGCCGTCCTCCGGTAACGCCACGTCTTTTGACGTCACTGCCGCACCTGCGCAGCCATCTTGTATTTGAGGGAAAAGGAGAAAGCTGTCTTGGGAGGTAAAGGGGGGAAAATAGAAATTTAGAAATTTGAAGGTGCACTCAGAGAGTTTGTAGTGATCACATTTCAGACAGTTCATAGGAAAGCCTAGAAAAAGGTGACATTGTTCATACGCCTGAAGACGGGACAAGGAACCGGACAGAAGAAAGCGAGACGGGTAGCCGGAATCGTTGATCACCAGCCATGAATCCTGAGTAGTGAGTAGCTGCAATGGTGTTTGGTTTTATCTCCCCCTTGTTGAGAACAGGCGGCGTTCACAGTAGTATATGTCATCTTACTGATAAATCAATTATTGATGGTGTCCACGGGCCGGCATGAAGCTGGCGCTTGTGACAGCTCTTGGTTGTTCTTGCCGCACGACGCCGGCTGTAACGCCCCGCACTCTTGCTTGGAGGCACCGGGCTAGCGGACCTGACGCTTACTTTGTCGCTTTCAATCTCCCCTACACGTAGCAAATAAGTAGACATACATTTTTCGTTGTATGTAAAAAATAGGAATTTGTGTACGTTTATTTAATAAGCGGTTCGTTAAGTATTTTCCAATCAAGATCGAAAAACTATCTTTACTTTTGTATGGTAGTGTTTAACTTGAACTATCGGGGTGACGTAATCCATCCGATGTTTCAATGACACGAAATCGAAACGATCTTGCAGCTGATTCAGCAATAATCAAAGACATGTAACATTTCCTCTTTAATTGTTTCCTTTTGCCTTCTATTTTTACGTTTTGGGTAGAGGTGACCAAAAACGAAATGAGCCTTGTGCTGCAATTACAAATACGCAAACCTGGGCTTGTATTTCTTCTTGTCGCCGCTGCCAGTTACCTGGCCTGCTCGCTCGCCTTTCGCGTTTGAAGTGCACAATGCCGATATGCACCTCACTCCCATGTGTATATAGGTGGTAATGCTTGCTTATTTCTGTAGTGATGTATGAATAGTACTGAATGAATCACGTTTGGATACGATGAATAGTAAATTATGGCAAATGTGTGTTTATTCTTAAGGACAACCTGCTCCAGTCTGAGGTGAAGCTAAGATTGAAACTAACTATAGCTCATCAAGAATACACGAATCCGACCATACCAAACTGTGTAGCGGAAATATAAATGTAATTGAGTGGCTTGGCTAAGGGCCAGACTTAAATCTATGAGTAGTCTATGAAAAACATTTAAGACTGTCATTCCTTAATGGTCTTTACCAAGCCCGAAGAAGTGTAAGCAGTTTTGCAAAGAAAATTAGACACACAGTCCATTCTCCAAAAGCCTGTTTAGTCTTTAAAGGCTTAACTGTCATCACTACCAAAGGTACCTCAACAAAATAGTTGCTTGTTATGTGAATACTCTTATGATGGTACTTGCTATGTTACCTGTCAGCGACTTGTACTGGAATAAATGTAAAAATATTTGATATCTCTTGCCCTATGTATACCCCTTAGCATTTCTGCTACACATTTCCTTGGTGTCCTTGGGTGTCTCAACCTCTCTTGCCCAGTGCTTCTTCCCTTGATCGTGTTCCCAAAAAGCCTGCTTCTAGGATCCTGTCATTTCAAGCTGCCTTGCTCTTCTGCTGTTCACACAAATGGCAGCTGGGCCCTCGTTGCCAGATTTGGAAACATTGTTCATATTCTTGCAAGTACTGTACTTTCCATCTTTTAAGGTGGTTCAGGTTACGCCTTGAGGTGTTTAGTGACACAACATTGCTTGGTACCTTATTTGCACTGTTGTCATTGAAATGCACCATTTTAAACTCCTTTTTTTGAATTGAATTTTGTATTGCATCCCTACCACTAAGCCAAACTGACTATTCGGACCAAAGCCAAACAAAACTGACTAATCAGACTGCTTGGACAGATGAGAAAATCACACAGAGATAGCAGCATTTTAGTATATATATATTTTTTAAAAACTTAATTAACTTATGACAGTTTTTTAATAATCCCAATAAAGTTTAGTTAAATGCCTAATCTATGGTCAACTTAAGAGATTGTAAAGTTACACTTTGTTTAATTATGTATGTTTGAGATAAGTAATCTGTATGGATTATAGATTTGTAGCATTCATTTGCAGGTCCTGAGAGAAGCTATTGCTGATCTGCTTGTAGAGCCCTGTGGATCCTTAGTGGCACCACCTGTCCTCCATTATATTTTGTCCTCAGTGAGCAAATTTGATGAGACTTACTGTATCTAAAATGTTTTGGGAGTCATACATTTGTAGCATTCATTTGCAGGTCCTGAGAGAAGCTATTGCTGATCTGCTTGTAGAGCCCTGTGGATCCTTGTTAGTGGCACCACCTGTCCTCCATTATATTTTGTCCTCAGTGAGCAAATTTGATGAGACTTACTGTATCTAAAATGTTTTGGGAGTAAGAGAAGTTCTCATCTTCTTGTACTTTCCTATGCTGTAATCTAAAATGAAGGCATCATAATACTTTATTAGTTTCTTTTTATTTGTCTGCTCTCACCACATGGGTGTACAATATTTGTCAGCTTAATGCATTAAGAATACTTTTTCTTTTTTTTAGAAATCCATTAATAAGAGCAGAACACTTTTGCTAACAAAGCAAAAATGTGATTGAGCATGAGTGACCAGTTTACAAGTAAGATCAGGAAAACTGTTCAAATATTGAGGGTATAACTGGGGTCATCAAGGTAGTTGGGTTTTTAAGAAACCGTTTGCATTAAACAAAAAAAAATGTTTGATAAAAGTGAAATTCTCACATTTTTGTTTGAAACCCCTTCATGCTGCCATCTAATGCTGACACAACCCTAATGATTTATGAGTGTTCAGACTTTGAAACATCCATCCATCCATTTTCCAAAACATGCTTGACACATTTCAGCATTAAAGCATATGCTTCATCAGAGTCACACATCAACCATTCTTGATTCTAGAGTGTCTTTCACAGCTGGCATCCTATTAATGCACTTTAAATGGCAAATATGATTGCAAAGTGGATAATGCAAAATACAGGGTCATCACAATTCAAGATGTCATGGAAAATAAAAATGGGAGTGATTAGTGATTGTAGATGTCATGTTGTCCAGATTGAGTTAATTCTTTACTTCGCCTTATACAATATCTTGTATTAGGAGTTTATTTTTCGCACACCGCTTGGGGTCAGAGGGCAGGGTCAGCCATTGTACAACGCCCCTGGAGCAATTGCAGGTTCAAGGGCCCAGCAGAGTTGGATCTCTTTCGGCGGTAACGGGGATTTGAACTGGCATCCTTCTGTATACCAACACAGATCCTTAGCCTCAGAGCCACTTCAACACACATAAGAGACTATTGACAGTAAAATAAAATAAGAGCCAAATAAATTCTGGCTGGTATTTTCAAAGCAAACTAAATATAGGAAAATTACTTTAGACAAGACTTTGCAATAAAAGGTATCTTTGAGCTTTCAGCCTGACAGATAGGCATACTGAGAGAGTTCTACAAAGCAGAGATACCAAGCTGAAAGATTATTCTTGAGTAGCAGTGTGCAAATTTGTCTTTAGAATAGTGAGCCAGCCTGCACCACAAAGTTTTGAATGCTTTAACAGTGTATATACCTTTTTATTTTATCGTGTGGATGTAGTGATTTCACCTGTCTGTAGCTCAGCCTTTCAGTATACAAGGCAATGAATCTGTGGTTGTTATCGTTCAAAAAATTATTTAAATATGGCACAGTTAGAGCACTGTATCATGCTAGAAACCTCCTGATTTTGGGCAATATTGTTCCAGTAATTTTTGGAACCCCTTGTCATCTCTAATGAGACTGCAGTTTTGGTTAGTCTGAAAATATTGTAGGTTTGTAGCATGCACACTTTTTACCTGGAGTTGTGCAACTTTTTATTTCTTTCCGGGAAACAGGACCACAGCAGTCTGCAATGTAGTATGAAAGGATTGCAATTGTCACATTTTCTTTTTTAACTTGATTCTAAAAAAAAGTTGAATAATATACATTGACATTCTGTATTTTGTTCTTTCCTCTAGGGTGCAGTTATTCGTTTGTAATTTTAAGCTTGCATAAAGTTTTATCATCCCAAAAATTAATGATCCTTGTAGTGTTTCTGTTGTGTCTTTGTTTTGCATATACTAAAAAGTTTTAAAGTTTTTGAATATCTGGGCCAATCTGGCATCACCAGTCTGTAGGCACTAAAGGTTAGATGCACCATTCCACCCAACAATATGCATAACATACCCACTTTATTTAGTCATGTCCCCTCTTTCACACTCTTAATGGTCCTCGCCAACATTATGACTTGTCTATTATGGGATTGTTCAGGTCATGGTACCTTAATAAAAACCAGGCCTCCAGATGACAACTGGGACATAAAGATAACAGTGTGAATGCAACTACTGATTCTATTTTAATTCTTTCATGCAGTCCCATATAAATAACATTTGCAGGTCATTGACAGTGCTGACCAATCCCTTTTTAAGACATAATTTAACTATAATTTACAGCCATTGTTCAGGTCGCTTTGTAATTCATTCCAGTTCTGTGTTGCTAACTAATATGTTCTACATGAAAATCACTTTGGGAAAAAGTTTATTATGGAAGGTGCTATATTAAAAAAACAAACTGCTTGTTGCTTCAGCTCAGTTTTTCCATCAGGTAAAGAGACTGATTAATTGTTTTACAAGAATTTTTGGCTTTCTAGCAAAAAATATGTTAGCATGATTTGAAACATTTTATTATTATTAACATTGTTTAGGTGCATTCACATATAATTCGTGAAGCACCTATTGCAAAATTCCATGTCTATACAAATGAAACAACTATGACAGCTGTGGACCTAATTTGTTGAGATGTGGCACACTTATTCTTCATAGAAATTTGTTGAGGCTTTTAATTTTTCGGTTACGTGTCTTGAACACATTGTGCTGTACAAAGTTTTAAAACTTCAAAATTTATTGACTAGCTATGGCTAATTTGCATAATCAAAAATCTTAACCTGGGGAAAAGTTCTGTGCGGCTTTGACTAGGAATTAATTTCAATTTTACCTTAAGAGTGGTTTCTTGAACATATTTTCCTTTTTAACTCATGTGACAACCACTTGGGTGCCCAATGCAAGTGAGTCAAACGCCAGGTAGAGCACACACACACACACATACATCAGCACTGTCTCCTGCTGCTTTATGTAAGTTAACAATTAAGAGTACAAAAAAGCCACTTCTCAGCAAATAAGTGAAAGAGGAAAACAGTTATGTAAGCATATATTAGACTGAATTAATTGAACAATATTATCTGTGAAGAACCAATGTCATCAACCTGCAGCTAAATGGTGCTTGAACTAATTAATAACACAGGAAAGGTACGGCAATCCTAAGTGATATAAACACACAGAATGGGTTTAAAAATGGACAGTGGTGTCGGGAGGTGGGAGGCTTCAGTGGCATAAGCTCCTGATCTTTCAGTCCCAGTTACACACATTCAAGAAAGCCCCTGATCTTCTGGCCCATTGTGTACCATTCATATTCCTGTTATACAATAAATTGATTCCTTTCCCAGTTCTTATTTATGTAATTGTAACTAAAGATTGTGTTTAAACTAATATTAATAGCTAATTAGGGAACTTATTGCAGTTTCTTTCCTTTCATATGTTAATATTGATACTGATTTAGTGGTAGTATTGGTCATATTGTATTAATAGATATTTTTCTATTAATTAATTTCATAAAAGTTGTGCTTAAGAAAATGAACCAAAATTGGTCACAGACCCTCTACAACTAACACATATCAATCAATGCCATTTTCACATAACTTGAATTGCAATCTGCTGTCTATGAAAGCTATTGTGCTACCTACAAACCCTTGTTCCCTGTTTTTAATTCCAATGTAAAGTGCTGTTAAAAAGCACATTTAATGTAGTCTACTAACATATGTAATTGCATACAAGTCTTGCAATTTCTCTTCAAGATAACTCATTGTTACAAAACAATTTAATAATCAAAAATATAATAACTTGACCGTTAAATGAAGTAAATAAAAAGTATGAAATGTTCCAACTTTCAAATCCGTTAACTTGGTCACCGAATGCACCTGGGTCTTAGGCCTTGCATACGTTGTTTTAGTTGTCTAATTTTTAAAATTTCTTTTGATAGAGGACAAAAAAGCCATTGTGACAAAGAATAATGCTTATATTCATAAGTTTGCTCACATCCGGAATGGCCTTGGTTACAGTAAAACTGGCAGAGATATGGGAAATCAGGCACTATAACTTTTAATGTCAAAAATCGAGATTATTTGGGAATGGACTCGGCTAGATGTCAAAAAGCCAGCTCTGGAATAATAGCATGTACTGATTAAGTGTCACCTGTTTTTTTTGCAGTTTAGCTAGTGATATATCTTTAAATGAGAAATACCATTTAAACTGGGCATCATTTTGGTAAAAAAAGAATAATAAGTTTGGTTTCTAGTCAAAACTTAAGATTGTTTGATATGAAAACCAATATGATGAGACGTTAAGTATATGACCTAGAAGAAAATGTAGTTATGGAATGACATGGTTAGCTGAGTAAAATATTACTGTGATACTTTATACTTAAGTAAAACTTTCATTAATATTTTAGGTTGTAGCATTATGTATCAAAATGTGATTTTAAAACCATATTTAAAAACCTTGAAGTGTTCAAATCTTCTCTTTTATAATGACTTTCATAGAAATCTCCATTAAAAGGCACCTGAAGAAAATGTGAATAATCATTAATCTTTAGTTTACATAGCACCTTTCATAGTAAATATTATGAGAATCAAAAATAATTGAAGTAAAATAATGTATCAGTTATTTTAACAATGTCTTTTTTGAATTTTTTTTTTTTTTATTTTTTTTTTAAATATCTGTTTTGTTCAAAAGATCTTCAAGAGCTGTAAAGCCTATCATGATCATATCTAGCCTAAGGCAGTAGCCAGTCCTGGATTGGACAGCAGACGTCATGTTGCAGTGTCTGATATTAACCCACACTCTCTTGAATGTGAATGGTTTAGAATCTTGGGATATGGAAGGTCTCTGGAGGATTTGAGCAAAGCCCGCATAGACTCATGCAGAATATGCAAACTCTGAACACAATTTCCAGAATAGAAATTAAACCCAGATCTCCTGGAGTTTGGGAGCATCAGCACTAACCACTGCAACACTGTGCCAACATGTGAACTTTGTTTTTTTTTCCCTATTACTTGTAACTTGAAATCAATTAAAATATGTCTGCCTACATTTTTTCATGATTCTAGGTGTAGAAAATATGTATCTAGGTCAAGATGCATAGTTAGGTGTGAAAGTGTCCTATATTTCATCCTTTTCAAAAATATTTCCCAGTAGCAGTGCACAAATTGTGAATTAGCCTGTTTTACAGAGACAAATGAAGCTGTGCAGCATGTTTGTCACCCCAAGCTAGCTTACTGAGAGAGGAGTGCAGTACTTTGTTGTAACAGCAAGCATTGCTTGACAGTTATGGATGGCCTATGTTTCATATAATGTAGCAGACTTTTTATAGTCCTCACCCTGCACTACTAGTGGTTTACACCTGTGTCCTCAAAATTATTATCTGCAATAACTCGCTGTCCCCATGGTAAGATTAAACTATAAAATTCACATTGAGTTATGTCCTAATAATCAGCAAGACATCATATGCAACCTGTCTTTAGACAGTATTTTAGATTAGATTGTAGATTTGAATTTACTGCAGCAATATGCAAGGTACCTTTAAGTATGCACAGCCTATAGTATTGTAAAACAAGTAGTAGTTCAAGGAATTCAGTTAAGATTTATGCATATATCATAAGTTTGACCAGTTAACACAAAGTCCAATTTCTTAGCTACATAAATACACAAAGAACAGTGTGAACAAACAATGTTTCTTTACTAATGCTGTATAAAACTGTATCTAAGTCAATGGGACAAAGTGCTGGCTCCGAGGCTAGGGATCTACGCTGCCAATTGGAAGGTTGCCTTTTTGAATCTCGTAAATGCCAGAAGCAATTCCGCTCTGCTGGGCCCTAGAGCAAAGCCCTTAACCTGTAATTGCTTCTTGTTGGGAATGACGTTAAACTGCATCCAGCCCTCCTAGCACATCCTCCAACTTGCAGAGAAAACTTGGGAGTTGGAGATGGGATTAGCACTCCAGCCACTGCAAAAAACCTCACACTGTTCCATTCCATTCGAAGTAGTGTGGTGCTGAGGTGTCACCCGTGGTATGGCTGCACTCGGGCTCTAATTTGGGACCCCAAGTTGGTTTGTTGTGTGGTTGGTGCTGCAACAAAGTATATTAGTGCATGCTCCCCAACCTAAGTCATTGGTGATCTGTTTTTCTAGTGAACTTGTGTAGAGTGGAAACATTGCTTATTGTTGTGTTGCAGGTAAGTACATGGCAATCAGTAGGACATCACTGATAACGCTTAGCCACTTTCACTTGGTTGTATCTCTTTGACTTCTGTCTGCTGTGACCACTTGCATGGCATAGTTAAAAAAGCAGTACACACTACTAAAGCAAAAAAGACTCTCTTTTTACATTTAATAGTGGTAATGTCAAGCTGAACATGGTCCAGAAATTAAGAAGACTTGATCCAAACATTGTTTTTATTCTTAGCCCATCCAAACTTCCTTTTGATTGCAATCGGAGAGCTGCTAATGTCCAGTGGTGCATACTACTAAAGACAAAGGTGAACCTAGTCGCTAGTCTGCAAGAAACATTTAAATAAGAATCTCATTGTACATGACAATAATCTTCAAGTTCAACTTGATGCCAGACTTGTACTTTCAGTGTAGAGCTGTGCCAGTGATGAATGATCTTGTCTATCACCAGTTGGCTGGATGCATCATCGATGTAAATCAAAATTGTCGATTGGCTCCAAACATATGCAGAAATTTCTTCAAAGCACCAAAATGCAGCTGCCACTTTACTTTTTCTTAATCTTGTGTGCCTGACAAGGAAACGTTCAGGCACACTCACTTTCACAGCAGGAGGCATGTGAGATTACTTTGCTCTGCTAGTTTAGCAGAAGTGCAGTGTACCTGAGGGAAGGCAGCCTGGTCTATGCGTAACACGCAGAATTTGAATGAGAAGAGCGTGTGTATATTTGTAGTGCTGTCCCACCGTGCTGCTCACAGACTCGCGGTACCCATGTCTTCTTGCTGTTTATGTCACTCTTTTAGGTAGCTGACTATCCTTAAAATGATTGCTTACTGTGGCTACACAAGTTGGAATTCTTTTGTGACTCTGACAGGAAGATCTATTTTTAGGTAGTAAACAGGTATTATTTTTAATTGTGCACCAAAATGAAAATTCTTGGCAAAAGTCAAATTTCCGAGACCATTAGATCGAATACATTTTTGTTCTTCAATTTTTACTCATCTGTTTTTGTGCTACAAGTATAACTACTTTCTCCTTGTCCAGTGCTTTTAAGGTAAAATAATAATAAAGATCCCCATCCCAACCATTAAGTGTGGTGTTGAAATTTTCTCCACTCCTTGCTCTAAATGAGTGAACTATGAATTTTGGTTTATACAAGCAAATTCCACATGAGAATGTTTGGTTATCCATTAATGAGGTGAAATTTAACAACGTTGCTCGTGTACCCAATAATGATTTACTTAAAAGTAAATCTTTGAAAAATTCATTAAGTAAAATAAATGTTGTGTTTTGAAAGGGCACAATTAAAGATCCACTCTTAATTACACTGAGTAGCTTTTCCAGTCCAGAAATACTAGTTAGATAAAAACAATTGAGAGAAACCTCTGTTGTTCTGGTATGTGAGAATGCTCAGCAAATACCAGAGTGCTAAGCTGTTGTTGTTAAAGTAGGCACTGCCATTTGGTAAATTCAGGGGTTCATATAATTTTTTTTACATAGACAATGAAGGTTTCTGTAACCATTATTGTGATCTCAATGAGGAATAAACCACATTTTTGTTAAATCATGAATATAGATAATTCTAAAGTGTTCACAAAGTTATTCTCACCACTAAATATAAACTATTTTCACACAGACAGTTGTACATTTTGTGGGCTTTTTATTACCTATGTGTACAACTTCGTATCAATTTTGGGAGTAAATGACAGATGGTGCTTTGAAATTGAATCCTAGTGTTCCATCAAGTATAGATATCCTCTGTTTCTGTTGCCAGGGAAACATTGTTCTAGCTTGACAACAACAGCAGAGCTAACCCTGAGAATTAACATGCTTACATGTTGCATTCTCATTGCCCAGTTGATTATCCTGTAAATATAGACATCCATCCATCCAAAGTTTGGTTTTGGTTGTGAACTGAGGTTGTTTTTGATCTGCACACAGCTTGGGATAGTTTTTCAAAATAATCAATTTGCTTAAGTGTGAGCCAGTCACTCTGTACTGATAGGACTGTGTTACTGAAATTTAGGCCGACATAGCATCACAAAGAGCATATTTAAAATAAAATGCCCTTTTGCTTACTGGATTTGGTTTGATGCCTTTGTTGTGAATTCCATTGATAAAGCTGTAGCATTTAAACATACCTGTTCTATCTAGATGTATTTTAAATATTATTAGTTAATTGCTTCTTTTGATACATAAATTACCTGTCACACTTAGTCCAGAATTTAATAGAAGATGTTTATAAGAATAACCTGAATTAATTTACATTAATTCTATGCAAACTTTTTTGAGAGCTTTTTTCAGTTGACTTTTATGGAATTGATATTATTATAGACCTGATTTTTCAAGTTGTTTTTTATTTTTATTTTGTGCAATTGTTAATGGTAGTTCGTAGTGTGCTTAGTTGAATAATCTATAAATCATGCTGATGGCAATGTGGCGATGGTGCTGCTAGGGGGCATAGCCCAACTATGTGTAGTCTGTGTCCTGGATGTATTTTCCCAAGTGGAAATGGGCACAAGCAAAGCTATTGGGTGCTTGCCAGGGTTGCAGTCGTATTATTCTTAGATTGTAACTGTCAAGCAAATGTCCTTTTTGGATATACTGAGACTGTGCATTCTGTTACTTTAGGACATGTGGGCAGTTCATTTTGACTGCCTTACTTATTAAATACAAGTTGGGGTCTGCAGAGAGCCCTCTTGTATGGTGGTCCCAGGGTTTTATGTTGTACATCCAGTGGTAGAGCCAGCCAGTACAGGGGCATGGGAGATGCTTGACCATGGGCCCATCACAACCAATCACAACTGATCAACTCACACCTCGAACTTCCAGTTCCACCTATTTGCAAACCCCAACCCCAAAACACGTTGAGTTGCCAATGGTTTGATCAGAAACTTACCATCTTGGACTCTACAAATGTCATGTTGCTGTCACATACCAGTGTTGGACCTTATCTGAATGAACCAACCATGAGAAACTGGGCTGTTTGTTTCAAGAAAGTTTGTTGTTTTTATGGCTAGGTATTTCAAAAGGTGAAGTGGGTCTTTTTGCAGCTTTTGTGAACAGTGCAAATGGAGTAGAATATATACCTTGTATACAGGCAGTCCCCAGGTTACGTACGAGATAGGGACTGTAGGTTTGTACTTAAGTTGAATTTGTATGTAAGTCGGAACAGGTACATTATTTTAATAAATGCTATTGTTGACTGACTGTAACTAAGTGTTCTGCCGGTGAATGGAGTTTCACCTCTCTCTGACCATTTTATTATTTCTACTTTATTTTCAATGGTGATGATTTTTCTCTTCTTTACTGTATCACCAGCACTTGCATCAGATTTGTGTTTCAGAGACTTTCTTGAAGGGTGAAGACAAAAGGTTAAGATGAGCTCTTCTGCACAGCACTGCACAGCTATCACAGCAGGAAGGTACCAGTCGTCAACACATCTGATGTACTGACAAGAGACAACTTCCTGTTATGTATGTAACAGTACAAGCAGGCTTGCTATTGAGAATGAATGGGGGCGATGAGGGGCGGTTCACCACACAGTCACCTACAGTACAGTATACTGCCTGCTGTGTCCGCCCACCGAGAACGAACACGGTGCGGCCAAAGACGGGTAGTGAATTGCCCACCACCGCCCCCATTCAACAGGCAGCCACCTGAGGCACACTACAATGCTACCCCCCGCCTCCCCGTTCACCCTCAGTGGCCTCCGTTCAGCCACAACCGGGTCGCCGATTGCAGCATTATCAGCTGCCCACCGAGAACAAACGGGGCAGCTGCGTGTGGTGGGTGGGCAGTGAAACGCCCCCACTCCACTGCATCCAGTCAGGAGCAGCAGCTGCAGCAGCGTAGTGGGCGGGCAGCGAACCGCCCCATCAAGCCTCCATCCTATGGACTAGGACCATGGGTCACTGCTTGCCTCCCGAAGGACACTACGCGAGCAGCGAAATCGCCCCCCTCCAGCCACCGCTTGCAGCGTTCCCCAGGCCAAAGATGATGGAGTGGCAGTTACTGAGGCGCATGCGTCGCAGCTGCGGCCCTGTTCGTAAGTCGTAGGTCAGATGTCCGTAACCTGGGGACTACCTGTACTTGTTTTTTTGTATGTGTTTCTACTTTTCTTCAGTTTCTCCCTTACAGTATGGTTTATGCGTCAATATGTTTTAATGATTGTGCAAAATAGTAAACCTAATGAATGCTGCTGTTGACTATTTTTGCCACAGAGCATTTTCTAGCAGACAAGAAAAAAAGAGTAGTCTTGCACACCTTCTGGGATTACAGCCCCTTACCTGGGATGAGAGTTTAATATGTGATCACTATCAAAATAGTGCTCCTTTTTCAACTTTTCAGACTTTTGTCTTCCTGGCATAAATAGTCCTCGTTTTTTACTTTATTTATGTTTCTAAAAAGTGACAGGCAGGTTAACTTATTTGGTTTAGAGTTCAGGTAACAGAAATGCACACTTCATCACACCTTTACTTTTTTACCTTTACTACAACTTTTTTTTCTTATATCCTTTTTTCCCTTGCACATGTGCAATTATTCCAATTGAGTGTTTCAACTATTGCAATATAGTCATTCTGCATGTATCCCATATCCCCTGCTTGTTACAAATCCTGCAAATGCACGATATCTCTAAACAGTGATCACAACTTCTTCTAAAATTTCCACAAATAAAATCAGGTACTGTATAACATTTATACAATCCGTTACTTTTATTTAATAACCAGTCTTAAAGAGACTCCTTCTTTGAAATAATTAACAGAACTTTGCACTTTTGTTTCAAATAGACAGAATTTTTTACTTCTTTCTTCAGAAGTGTAGAGGCCCACTAAAATGTTTGACCTACTTTTGATCAACGCTAGGTGGAGTGTTTTCTTTTTTGGCTCCCTGGCTTTAACATTAATGTAGAATAAAATAGTTTTATTATCTTTTTACAGTATCGTAGGATTAAGAATCTCTGGATGTATTTAGACATGTATTTAATCTGTTATATAGAAATTTTATGTTTTTTGTGTATATTTTGTAATTTTATTTGTAAATATGTATGATATTCCGTGCCTGTGTAATGGATTGTATGCTGTGTAATAATATAATATAAAATAATAATTTTATGAGCCGTACTTTAATTGAAAAGGAACCCAATAATATAAATTTAATAAAAACAAAATGCAAACTTTTTGAGACAGAAAATATTTAAACAACTGGCAGGTTAAACTTTGTTTGCAGCAGTGTAGGGCAAAGTTGAGCCAGTCTTTAAAGTCCCCTTAACGTCTGACAGTCATTACTTCGAAAATCACATGTCTAAATGATCAGATTTTGGCACAAGTTAGCATTATCAGAATATGTAATCTTACAAACTTGCTATTGTCTTGTATTAATTTAAATGTACTTGTCTACTAAACTGTTTACACACTGGTGTTGCTTGAAGTATATTTAGAATTATTTTAAAATAAATAACTATTAACACATCTATTGAAACTGAAATGCCAGAAAATGTTGTTTCTTTCTGTTTTTAATATACTAGATATTTAAATATGTTATGAAATGCAAGTAAGAATAAAATTGGCTTTTTTATCTTTAAAATGTAATTCAGCATTTGATTTCTCTCCTGATGTCCTGGAGGTGTTTATATTAAACTTGACTGCACACACCCATAAATCCGGATGTGAGGGTTTATTGCTGTTAGCACAATCAAGGCTTTGTCTTTCTCTGCTTGTTGTATGTTGAATACTTTAATCCTTCTACATACATTATTCTGGAGATTGTAATTTTCCTGTTTTTTCTTTAAAATATTTTCTTTGTGCTCTCAAGTGTACCTTCTCCATAATTGGCATGTGTAAAATTTAGCATTGTATGCAAAGTGTTCCTAAAAATAAAAAAAAATGTAAAAATATCAGTAATAAATGGAGATACAAGGTGGATTTAGTCATGGCTCCCTTAGACGACTGCGTTATAGCCAAGGATAAGCTTCCAGGGTCTTTGAAATTTACATTGGTATTTGGAAACCTGATGATCCTAATGCAAACAGACTACCTAATAAAGCAACTGTTTGCTTTTAATCATATTAGCTCACTGTGACTGGCTAAGGGTGTGGATTCAGGCCTGTCTTAAGATATGCTTAATACTTTTTGTCTTACTTTTTTATATTATTTTATGCATCCATCACCTCGGCGTATCTACTGTAGTTTTGCTTACATTATTGATTAGGATTGTGCTGCAAATGCCCCATACCACATTTTTTTTTCAAAAGTTATTAACTTCAGTGCCCTTTTAATATTATTTCCAAAAAGAGCATCACTATCATATTATTGAAGAGGTAAAACATTGGCCTGCTTTAGGTACGCGTGTCAGTGTACCATGTGACAGAATGGTACCTCATGGAGGGATAATTTCTTCCTTACACTAGGTGCTACCAGGGTCTGCTTTACCTCTTCCTATTATCCTGAATTGGATTAAACAGGTTCAAAACAGAATTAGTAGATGGTAGAAAATTTTCCATCACAGATTTGACACCAACAGTATTTATTTACATAGCACATTTTCATACAGATGTGCTTTAACTCATTGTGCTTTACAAATAACAATATTCAAATTTCAATAGAAAGAAAAAAGTCCAATATTTCAGCAGCAAAAGTCTGTAACTGTTCTGAAAAGGTACATTTTGGGCAAATTTAACCAAATCATATAATTTTGTTTTTTTTTGTTTGTTTGTTTAAAACACATTATTCTCTTAAATGCATTCACTGCAACCTTTCTATAATTAATGGCATTATAACAGCCCTTGAGATGTATACTCAGAGAGCTGCAGTACCCTCCATAATGTTTGGGACAAAGACACATTTTTACCCCTCTGCTCCACAGTTCACAATTAAAAATCTAACAATTCAGACATGATTAAAATGCACACTGCAGATTTTAATATAATGGTATTTGCATACATTTTGGTTCCAGTATGTAGAAATTAACAACACTTTATACATGGTCCCCACATTTCAGGGCACCATAATACTTGGGACAATTGGAATCATAGGTGTTTATGATTGCTCAGGTGTGTTTCATTGCTTCTTCCCTTTGGATTCTGTAGTTGCCACTGTTTAACATGAGGACAAGAGCTGTGCCAATAAAAGTCAAAGAAGCCATTATGAGGCTGAAAAACAAGAATAAAACCACCAGAGACATTGATAAAACTTGAGGATTGTCTAGATTGTCTGTCTGGAATATCATTAAGAAAAAAGAATGCACTGGAGAGCTCAGTAATTGCAAAGGGACGGCAGACTGTGTGACCTCTGCTGCTGATGGCAGAAGAGTCCTCACTGTGGTAAAGAAAAATCCCCAAATGCCTTTCTGTTAGTCTTCAGGAGGCAGATGTGTATGTGTCCAAGACTACTGTCTGTAGAAGACTTCATGAACAGAAATACAGAGGCCACACTGCAAGATTCAAAGCACTAGTTAGCAACAAAAGCAGGTTAGCCAGATAACAGTTTGTGAAAAAGTAATTATGAGCTTGCAGAGTTCTGGAAAAAGGTCTTGTGGACAGACAAGACAGAGATGAACCTTTATCAGAGTGATAACAAGAGTAAAGTGCAGAGATAAAATGAACTGCACAACATCCAAAGCATACCACCTCATCTGTTAAATATGGTGGTGGAAGTGTTATGGCTTGGGCATGTATGCCTGCTATGGGTACTGGCACACTAATGTGGAAAAAGTGTTGGAATTTATACATGGTGTGACCCAAAATGTAAGCAAATACCCTTAAATGTGCACTTTAATCACATTCGAATTGTTTGATTTGTAATTGTAAAGTGCCCAGGTAAATCAAGGAAAAATGTGTCTTTGTCCCAAACATTGAGGAGGGCACTGTATGAACTTTGCCATACAGTGCATCCGGAAAGTATTCACAGCGCATCACTTTTTCCACATTTTGTTATGTTACAGCCTTATTCCAAAATGGATTAAATTCATTTTTTCCTCAGAATTCTACACACAACACCCCATAATGACAACATGAAAAAAAGTTTACTTGAGGTTTTTATTAAATTTATTAAAAATAAAAAAACTGAGAAATACCGTGTACATAAGTATTCACAGCCTTTGCTCAATGCTTTGTAAATGCACCTTTGGCAGCAATTACAGCCTCAAGTCTTTTTGAACATGATGCCACAAGCTTGGCACACCTATCCTTGGCCAGTTTCGCCCATTCCTCTTTGCAGCACCTCTCAAGCTCCTTCAGGTTGGATGGGAAGCGTCGGTGCACAGCCATTTTAAGATCTCTCCAGAGCTGTTCAATCGGATTCAAGTCTGGGCTCTGGCTGGGCCACTCAAGGACATTCACAGAGTTGTCCTGAAGCCACTCCTTTGATATCTTGGCTGTGTGCTTAGGGTCTTTGTCCTGCTGAAAGATGAACCGTCGCCCCAGTCTGAGGTCAGGAGTGCTCTGGAGCAGGTTTTCATCCAGGATGTCTCTGTACATTGCTGCAGTCATCTTTCCCTTTATCCTGACTAGTCTCCCAGTCCCTGCTGCAGAAAAACATCCCCACAGCATGATGCTGCCACCACCATGCTTCACTGTAGGGATGGTATTGGCCTGGTGATGAGCGGTGCCTCGTTTCCTCCGAACGTGACGCCTGACATTCACACCAAAGAGTTCAATCTTTGTCTTATCAGACCAGAGAATTTTCTTTCTCATGGTCTGAGAGTCCTTCAGGTGCCTTTTGGCAAACTCCAGGCGTGCTGCAATGTGCCTTTTACTAAGGAGTGGCTTCCGTCTGGCCACTCTACCATGCAGGCCTGATTGGTGGATTGCTGCAGAGATGGTTGTCCTTCTGGAAGGTTCTCCTCTCTCCACAGAGGACCTCTGGAGCTCTGACAGAGTAACCATTGGGTTCTTGGTCAACCTCCTTAACTAAGGCCCTTCTCCCCCGATCGCTCAGTTTAGATGGCCGCCAGCTCTAGGAAGAGTCCTGGTGGTTTCAAACTTCTTCCACTTACGGATGATGGAGGCTGCTGTGCTCATTGGGACCTTCAAAGCAGCAGAGCCTTTTCTGTAACCTTCCCCAGATTTGTGCCTCAAGACAATCCTGTCTCTGAGGTCTACAGACAATTCCTTTGACTTCATGCTTCATGGTTTGTGCTCTGACATGAACTGTCAACTGTGGGACCTTATATAGACAGGTGTGTGCCTTTCCAAATCATATCCAATCAACTGAATTTACCACAGGTGGACTCCAGTTAAGCTGCAGAAACATTTCAAGGATGATCAGGGGAAACAGGATGTACCTGAGCTCAATTTTGAGCTTCATGGCAAAGGCTGTGAATACTTAGGTACATGTGCTTTCTCAATTTTTTTTTATTTTTAATAAATTTGCAAAAATCTCAAACTTTTTTCACGTTGTCATTATGGGGTGTTGTGTGTAGAATTCTGAGGAAATAAATGAATTTAACCCATTTTGGAAAAAGGCTGTAACATAACAAAATATGGAAAAAGTGATGTGCTGTGAATACTTTCCGGATGCACTGTATGTCCATGACATTGTTGTAACAGTAGGTAGTTAAGGTTAAAGCATTTTGACTTGAAGGTAAATGTTGAAATTGTGTACTTAACTCTTCTAAACAATCATTTTCTAAAGCTATACTTTTTCTTTGACTTTCTGATAGTGATACTAGGTGCCAGGAATTGTCAATGAACTGGTGAAAAAAGTAAAATTGTGCTCACTGTATTATGTATACAGGTAGTCCCCAGGTTACAGACACCCGACCTACAACATACGAACGGGGCTGCAGCTGTGACACGTGCGCCTCAGTAACTGCCGCTCCGTCATCTTCGGCCCAGAGACGCTGCAAGCGGTGGCTGGATGGAGGCTGGAGGGGGGTCGATTTCGCTGCTCGCACAGTGTAGTGTTCGTTGGGCAGCTCCCGGCGGCAAGCGGTTTCGCTGCCTGCCCCCCGCTGCAAGTGGTGACCCTGTTGTGGCTGAACGGAGGCCATTGAGGGTGAACGGGGTGGCGGGGGGTAGCATTGTAGTGTGCCTTGAATGGGGGCGGTGGTGCGGCGGGACACTGCAGGCAGCATACTGTAGAGGAGGTGACTGTGATGTGGGCTGGTGATGAACCGCCCCTCGCTGCCCCCATTCATTCTCAATAGCAAGCCTGCTTATACTGTTACGCACATAGCAGGAAGTTGTCTCTTGTCAGTACAGGGTGGTCCAGATCTAATTCTGCAGATCCAGATCGTCTGGATGACTTTGATTTATGCGGGGATGATTCCAGTTCGGCGCGAAGACGATTCTTTGTGTCGTCAGTTCACACACTGTTCGATGGTCCGGGATTTTTCGGGTGATTTTCTATGTAATAAA
This sequence comes from Erpetoichthys calabaricus, assembly GCF_900747795.2. Taxonomy (NCBI): domain Eukaryota; kingdom Metazoa; phylum Chordata; class Cladistia; order Polypteriformes; family Polypteridae; genus Erpetoichthys; species Erpetoichthys calabaricus. The sequence goes on from NC_041394.2 coordinate 82,665,609, forward strand.
CTGAATAAGTTAATGAAAATTGCATAATTAGATCTGGACCACCCTATACATCAGACGTGTTGACGACTGGTGCCTAATCTGCTGTGATAGCGTGTACAGTGCTTTACATAAGAGCTCATCTTAACCTTTTTTCTTGACCCTTCAAGAGTGTCCCTTGAAACACAAATCTGATGCAAGTGCTGGTGCTACAGTAAAGAAGAGAAAAATCATCACCATTGAAAATAAAGTAGAAATAATAAAAAGGGGGTGGCACGGTGGCGCAGTGGTAGCGCTGCTGCCTCGCAGTTAGGAGACCCGGGTTCGCTTCCCAGGTCCGCCCTGCGTGGAGTTTGCATGTTCTCCCCGTGTCTGCGTGGGTTTCCTCCGGGCGCTCTGGTTTCCTCCCACGGTCCAAAGACATGCAGGTTAGGTGGATTGGTGATTCTAAATTGGCCCTAGTGTGTGCTTGGTGTGTGGGTGTGTTTGTGTGTGTCCTGCGGTGGGTTGGCGCCCTGCCCAGGATTGGTTCCCTGCCTTGTGCCCTGTGTTGGCTGGGATTGGCTCCAGCAGACCCCCCTGACCCTGTGTTCGGATTCAGCGGGTTGGAAAATGGATGGATAATAAAAAGGTCAGAAAGAGGGGAAACTCCATCATTCATTGGCAGAGCACTTGGTTACAGTCGGTCAACAATACAATTTATTAAAGTAATGTACCTGTTCCGACTTACTTACAAATTGTACTTATAATAAAATGAGAACATCCTGCTGCTCTTTCTTGGCTTGAAAGATGGATTGCTATCCTTTAAACACCATACAAAGCCTCCACTAAAGGATGTGGTGTTTGTCTTCATCCTCAAAATGTAATATATATATATATATATATATATATATATATATATATATATATATATATATATATATATATATATATATATATATATATATATATATAGCTAAGGTTGTTCACCTACCCATTTGTTTATTCTTTTTGTAGCTGCGTTGCTGTGAGCCAGTGCCTATCTGGGCAGCAATGGTCACAAGGTGGGAACAAATAGAGTATGGATTCTCTCATCACAGGGCTCACAGTCATGCACACATGCATACTCATGGCTTGTATTTACATACAAGCATTTCCAACTATATTGTAGCAAGTAAAAATTGAGACATATTTCAAACCACATGGTTTTGTCTATACCTGTTGCTAGACTACAATGATGATGAAATGAGGTACTCTGGCTAATTTGCTGTGGTTGATAAAAGGGACCACTTCTGTCTGCAGTATGGGAGGTGAGCAAAAAAGTGTTTGCACATGCAGCACCATACATAACACAAGCAAAAACTTGTGCTATGCAACAAGAACATTAAGCCTCCCCCAAGCGGTGATTGTTAAAATTCATAAAAATGGAGTTGTGAAACTTTGTTAAAATGTACTGTTGCTTACATAAAAAATACAGGGATTTTAGAATTTACAGTTATAATTGTTTACTTTTGGCATAATGCATGATTGAGTATAGTAGAACCTGACAAACATTTAACATTCTGGACAAGCAAAACTGACTGTATTAAATCGATACAGACTTATTGGGCATCTATTTCTGATTAAATATAACTTTCTCTCATACCATGACCAAGTTTAATGTATACTGGCTTGTTATAGAAGAAGAAAAACATTTTATAGGAAATAAAATACACCGATAGTAAGTAATTCTGTATAACCATAGGTATAGTTGGGTCCATAAGTATTTGGACAGTGACACAATTTTTATAATTTTGACTGTATACGCTACCACAATGGATTTGAACTGAAGAAACAGTTACATGATTGAAGTGTAGGCTTTAACAGAAATATATAGTATAAGCCATTTAGGAATGACAGCCATTATTATACATGGTCCTCCTGTTTTCAGGGGCTCAAATATATTCGGACAATTGACTGACAAACTGTTCCATAGCCAGGTGGGAGTAGTTCCCTCATTATTTCATTAACTATTAAGCAGATAGAAGGTCTGGAGTTGATTACAAGTGTAGAATATGCATTTGGAAGCTGTCACTGTGAACTCTCAATACATCATACATTGTATAAAAATGGAAGTTTTTTGTAAATGGCTCATACAATGTTTTTGTTAAACATCTATTATAAAAAAATCTTGAGACAATATGAGACTTTTTTTTTTTTTCTGCGACAAGACCTGATCTTTTGAAGAGAGACACTTTCATGTCCTGTGAGACGGACAAGTCACGTCATACTTTCAACCTTTGGAAGCAAGTTAGAGATCATGGAAGTAGGAAAATTCAAAAGTCTCAAAAATTTAGAGTAAAGATCGCAATTGCACAAACAAACAGAAAATACTACTCGTGAAATAACGGAACAGCGAAAAGAGATCAAATAGTGTTTGAGGATGTCTGGTGGAGGCAGTGAGACAAAAGGACCAGTGCTGTACAGGCTTTTAAGTGCTCAAAGTGCTGTACAAAATGCAGATCACGCGGCATGGCAGCAGCAGTAATCCAACAGCTGATTGAGCAAAGAGGAGGTAAAAAAAAACTATTTGTTTCCCATTTTATCACTGTTTAAGAGGGGTGTCGGAGGAGCAACTGGGTCTCCTTAGGGTGTGTTCAGCCCCCCTCTACACAATGGAGCATAGCGCTGGCGACTGGAGGGGTTGGCGAGCGAAGCCAAAATTATGAAAATTGTTTCACCATCTAAATATTTATGGATCTAACTGTATATGGTTCCTGGCTAGTTTGCTTCCTCTGTGGTGTTACCGTTTTTTATGACTATGGTACTTATACATTCCAAAGGTATACAGATAGTCCCCAGGTTATGGACATCCGACCTACAACTTATGAACGAGGCTGCAGCTGTGACGCATGCGCCTCATTAACTGCCGCTTCGTCATCTTTGGCCGGAGGACGCTGCAAGTAGTGGCTGGTGGGGTGCAATTTTGCTGCTTGCGCAGTGTAGTGTCCCTGGGCGGCTCCTGGCGGCAAGCGAGCGGTGACCTGTGGTCCATAGTCACTGGGGCCACAGCTATCGCTCGTGTGCAGGACTGAGGCTTAATGGGGCGGTTCGCTGTTGGCCCACTATGCCGCCGCAGCTACTGCTCCTGACTGGACGCAGGCTGGATGGAGTGGTGTAGGGCGTTTCACTGCCCGCCCACTACACACGGCTCCCTCCAAATCGTTTTCAGTGGGCGGCTGGTAATGCTGCAAGCGGTGACCCGGTTGTGGCTGAACGGAGGCCATTGAGGGTGAACTGGGCGGCGGGGGGTAGCATTGTAGTGTGCTTTGGGTGGCTGCCTGTTGAATGGGGTGGTGGTGGGCGATTCACTACACGCCTTTGGCCGCACCATGTTCGTTCTCTGTTGACAGATGCAGGCTGCATACTGTAGTGGAGGTGACTGTGTGGTGGGTGGGTGGTGAACCACCCCTCACTACTCCCATTCATTCTCAATAGCAAGCCTGCTTGTACTGTTACGTACATAGCAGGAAGTTGTCTCTTGTCAGTACACCAGACGTGCTGACGAGGGATGCCTGCCTGCTGTGATAGCTGTGCAGTGCTGTGCAGAAAAGCTCATCTTAACCTTTTGTCTTCACCCTTCAAGAATGTCTCTGAAACACAAATCTGATGCAAGTGCTGGTGATACAGTAAAGAAGAGAAACACCATCACCATTGAAAATAAAGTAGAAATAATAAAAAGGTCAGAGAGAGGTGAAACTCCATTCACTGGCAGAGCACTTGGTTACAGTCGGTCAACAATAACATTTATTAAAATAATGTACCTGTTCCGACTTACATACAAATTCAACTTAAGTACAAACCTACAGTCCCTATCTTGTACGTAACCCGGGGACTGCCTGTATGTGTTTTGGTTAGTTGGCAACTATAAACTTGCCTAAAAAGAATTACTCTGGATGCAAGTGTGCCCTGCAATGGAATAATATCACTTCAGGGACTCTTGCCTCGTCCTTGATGCTGTCAAGAAATGCTATCTCTCCCTGCCAACTTGTAATGGGATATAGTAGTTCAGATAATGGGATGCAAGCCTTCATTTCACATAGAATACACTCCCCTCTGCCCCATTTTTATTAACCACCAAGTCTTTGAAATCTAAACTAGTAAATGATCATACGTTACCAAATGATCTTTAAATGTTAAAATATTAGTTTTTATTCACTTCTTGGCATGTACATTTCTAGCAATGTTCATTTTACAGTTTTATTCATTAGAATGTTCAGGTTTATTTTATTGATCACAACAAATGGTTTATTTAGAATTCCTGTATTATAAAACATGGATTGCAGGTTTTGCAATGCATTGTGTAATAATTCAATTACATATTTCTGTCTTAGACTTTTTTTGTAAACGTTTGTGGTCTGTTTTCTTACTTTGCTAGGCTCTTTTGTAAATGCCCTGTAATTATTTTTGTTTTCTTAAAGACTGTATCTGGTTAAAGATGATCAACTTATCTCATGTTTTAGTAGTTTAATGCACAAAATAGCTGATTGCCAGCAATATTTTGTAATAACAGCTAGTTGTCCAAGTGATTTCACTTTGAGGTTGTCTTGTTTTTGTCATAAATCAAAATTAATATATATTTTGGTATAGGTAATGTGCTTCTTGGTAATAATTATGTATTTCTTTTTTTAATCATTTCAGTGATTACCTGTTCAAATTGCTGCTTATTGGTGATTCTGGTGTTGGCAAATCATGCCTTCTGCTGCGATTTGCTGTAAGTATTATTGATATTTTCTGTGAATATATTAAGATTTTTTTTAACTGACCAATAGGACTACAGAACTTGTTGATTGTAAACATTTACTGAAATTATTGCATAATTTATGTACTGTATTGCCCTTTAATATATTTTTGCATTTCCCCTGGTTTTGATTTTGAGCATGCCCCCCTTTTGATGTCTTTTCCATTATATTTTGGATGGTTATATTTTGGATGGTTGCAGCCTACATGTTAAGGGCCACTGAAATAATAAATAATAGAATAGCAATTAACACTAATAAAATCTTGTTTGGAAAGGCATATATCAAGTAATCGTATTCTTTGCATGAAGGTTACCAAAGCTTACTATGATTTACTAGTTTGTTTTGCAAGGATAGTGTTTTTTTTGTTTATTTATACTGAATCTCATGTACTGGATACATGTTTGTTTTAATTCTGCATTGTATTTTTGTTAACTCCAACCATGTATTTTTAGGCATTCCCCTTAAATTCCTTAGCTCAGTCCTGTGAGTTTTAGACGTATGTTGTTAGCCTATACAGCTTATACATAGGCTGTAGCTTTCTGTAGGTGTGGTATGACTTACTTGCTGTGTCTCAATTATTTTTATCCTTAATTAACTACTGTTTTCAGGCTGTGTTCCTATTTAATTGTTTCACTTTGTACAATACAGGTTTGCTGGTAGTTCATAATTATGCTTGTCACTGGCACTACTGCTTTCAGAGTGCACCATATTTGGTGTTTTTTGACCTTAGTCTGTTTGGTCAGTATATGGCATTTAATATTCAGGATAAGTACTCTCTTGTCTCACTTAAATTCAACGCGAATAGTTCTCTGTTTGTACTTTATTGCTCCATAATTTTAAGTTTGGCTACCTTATTCCTGCACAGATGTTTCTGGCTGCTCTTGAACCACAGTTGCAATGAGTGTGTTCTAAATATTAAGGTATTGTTGGATTTGAGTTTTCCTTGATTTTGTTTATTAGGCAGTGACCTTGATTAGTAATTAAGTCGTTTTAGGGTGCACTGTATACCTCCATAGCAGTTTCAGTTTAGACTTGCTAGCTATGTAATATTACAGCACTCCATAATAAAAATTTAATTTTTTGTTTATGTCATAATTAAGCACTATATATACATACTAAACAAATATTGGACTTATTCTGTTTATTTTACAGCAGGTTCCAATGCAAAGTTGAATTTGAAATCCATTTTTCTTCTAACCAGCAATATGAAATGGCATTTGTGATTAAATTGAATAAAATGCATTGATTATTCTCCTTTGATACTAATAGTTCAGCATATGGGATTAATAAAGTATCTATCTATCTATCTATCTATCTATCTATCTATCTTGCATTGGTATTTGTGTAATTTGAAATGCTCTTTTGTTTAAACTACTTTTTGAATTCTTTAATTTCTTAGATGTTAGTATCAGAGATGAATGTCAATTTATTTATATAGCACATTTAAAACAGCATAGGAATGCTGTGGCCAAAGTGCTTTACAATAATAGAATAAAAGAAAAAAAAAACAACATAAATAGAAATAAAATATATGAACATAAATAAAAATAAACTAAATAATAAACAGAAGTGATGTTATATAATCACAATAAGGAAACCATCAGTATCACTGAAGGTCATGGAATGCAAGTGAATAGAAATGAGTCTTTAATCTTGTTTTAAACAGTTCAAATATAGACGACTCCTTTATGTGATGAGGTAGAGTTTCACAGGCAAGGAGCGGCAGCTGCAAGAAAATTATTGTTACTTTTACTGAAAAACTAATAGTTTTGATGTTAAATCTAATATTTTTGATATTGCTGATGTAGCACATTATGTTGATGTCTGGAATGAATATTGTTATATCTTACAGGTTAGTTTCTGTTAAATTTAGTGTTCACCTTGTTTACAGATTTTATTTAGAATAATAAATAAAATTAGGTACTCATAAGGCTAAAAAGTCTGGAATTTAATAGCTTTGTAATGTTTTAAGCAGATTTTAGAAAATATGAAAACATTATAGGAAGAACTTAATTCTTGCCAAAATTGTTACTCCTCCCACATCACAGCTAGTAAAGCTAATCCGCTTCATTTGGCCATTCTACTGAGACTGCTTTCGTTCAAGTACTGAATAATTTTTTCCCTAACCTGTGATGTTTAATTCTCCTCAGTTCTACTTGATTTTGCTCCAGTTAGACTTTTGACAGTTCCTAACATTGTATTCTGTTGTTCTGTTTTTAAACTTTTTTATTTTTAATTGTTTAAAGAATTTATATTTTTGACTTATTTAATGTCATTTTTTGTGGATTGCTAGTAAATCCATTATAGTTGTGGTATTGTATGTGTATTAATTGCATTAAATGTCTTATACACATTTTGTGTAAATTGATATTAAAATAAAAATCTTGAAACTACTTATGTATAGGAAGTTCACATGTTGGTGAAAATGTGTACCCCTTTATATTGTAAGGTTCTGTTCCATTTATTCCTATGAGCTTTTTTGTGTAAATGCTGTTCACATGAAAGGGAGTTCTACAAAGTTCCATTGTCAAACAAAGTACTAAATGGATCTAACTAGTCCCTTGTATTGCTCTGTATTAAAAACAAACAGTTTTATTATGAGCATTTTACAAGGGTATATTCCATATGTTGTTTAAATTCTTTGTTAAACTATTGCAATTGTTAGCTAATACTGTTTTAGCTGCTGTAAAGAGCCAGCTCTAATCTCCGCTCTAGTATTTTAACAGGTACATAGATGAGACAGTCTCATTATTTCTTGTTGTGTGGTAGTTAAGCAGCTGCAGAAAAGGAGGAATAGTCCAGAGGGATCAAGACTGCATTCATTCCATCTTTTTTAATTATATTGTGTGTGTGTTCTGCTGTTATTCAACATTTTAGTGTTTGTGACATCAGTTTAATCAGAGTGCAGAACAACATTGAACATACTGGCAGTGAACATACTGCAGTGCTTGGAATTTGTTCAACAGACTTCATGTACCCATACTTGTCTATTTGAAGTCCTCACCTAATCAATAAGTCATTAAATCAAGTTTTACAATACTGTTTTAGAGAGATGCTTTAAAGCAGAATAGAATGCAGTTTAAAACAACACAATAACAAAATATATGCTAGTAAGTATCAGAAGTCATAAGTGTATAAACTGAAATATTAAGAGTTATGAAAAAAAATGAGTGTGCTTTGGAGGACATTGATGGTAAGATTTCAGGTACATTACTATAGTTTATAGTCTGTATTGCTATGGTGACTGATGGGTTGGTCAGAAAAACACATTGACATAGCCAATCTGAAGTGCTAGAGAGAGAGAAAATATGAGCTTAAGATGCAAGCTGAAAATTGTATGTGAGGCACCCAGACAGAACATTTAGGTAGTAATATCTAGAGTTCATGAGACTTGAAAGTTTCTTTATGCATTCATTACACTTATGGTGCTTTTTATTCTTCCACTTGTTCCAGTTAGGCGGTTCACTAATGAGCTTTCTGCAGTAGTTTTCAGGATTTTTAGTCAAACAGTTTTGTAATTTGTTACTGAGTGGTAGGATGCAGGAGCCTAAAATCACAAAGACACAGGTTTAGCTTAATCATGACTGGGTGTAATGTAAAAAGCAACAAGTCTGGTGGATGAGAAGAATATAGGTTATCATCCCTAAAGATTTTCTAAGACCACAGAAAGTCAAAGAAGGAAACCTTGCAAACAAGGATAAGCCTAGATAATAGTCATTAACCCAGTTCACTTCGCTATCAATCCAGATTTCATGACAATTCATTGGCTTGGATCTATAGAATTTCTTTAGTCTAGGACCATATATTTGCTAGTTTCAGGGGCTAAATTGTGTACAATTTTAGTCTCCCATCATTAAATTTGTGCATAGCCTAAAATTTATTTTACTTGTTTACAAAGGGTGATAACATAATCCATCTGTGAAATATCCACTGTATAATAAAACACTGTATTTGTGTCTAATCACTCTGAACAATCTGATAAGTTAGCTTTGGAGTGATTGGTCAATTTGGCTTTGGTGACACGACAAAAGAGGAAGTGTGAATGTTAGATGCACAAAAATGAGTAAAGGCATATGAGGCATGCTGAGAGAATCACTTTCAAAGACAGGAAGTATAAAACTAGACCGGGGTGAGAATGGTGCCTTGAAAATAATGACAGTATCTGAGAAGCAGGCTTTAGAGGTAACACAGGTTAAAAGATGTTCACACCCGCAAATACAAAGGAATGGCGCTGCAGGTACACGCAGGGCAAGAGAGTGCAAATACTTTTAAATTATTCCTGTCTTCGAAAGTAATGTGGCTATTATGTGGTCACAGAAATATATGCCATGTAACAGTTTTTTTTTTTTATGTAAAAAATGCTTCACTCAGTATGAGCTTAGAGCACTTACATTTTTACAAATGTTGTGCATTAGTAGTAACTGATTAAAAAATATAACATTTGTTTACATTACTACACAAAGTATGTTAAACAGTGACGCCAAAATGATCTGTGTTATAAGTAATGTTCATGGATTTTATTTGGTCTTTTTAACTGAGATATGTCCAGTTGACAACAGGGGAGAGGAAAACAAACTCACAATCAGCAATAGATTTAATTATTTTTTATTAACTGATTTATGAATTTTCATTTCAATAATGGATGAAGAAAAATTGAAAAACCACAGCTTTAATATTTTGGTTAAAATTTTCCCTTGTTATTAGGTAAAACAATAATTATGCAAGTTATTGATTGACTCAGGCGCCACCGAGAGTGGCAGCCTTTTCAGCAGCTCCATGTACGACTTTATTTTTCTACTTTTATTTTTCTCTTTTTTTATTGATCACTCATATCACTTTATTTTATGTGGATTCGTTCCCTGGACACACTTACTTTTACAACGTGGGCATGGATTTTTACACGCCGAGACTCGTCTATTCAAGTACTCAACTTCGAGTGCTGAGAACAAATGCCAGTGCCGGTGTGGTTCCCTATTTACCCGACGAGGTAAGAAGGCGATATTGTGGCAGCAGAGCCGGCACTAAGCTAAAAATGAAGCGGCTTGCGAGAAAGTGGCGTTTTAAGCCTTTGGTGCCTTCTGTGATTCTGGGAAATGTGAAGTCAATCTCAAATAAGATCGACAAACTGGCTGCGCTGGTGAAAAATGTCAGAACCTACAGAGAATGCAGTTTGTTGTGCTTTTGCGAAACGTGGCTAACTACCACCATCCCAGATGCTAACGTGGAGCTACCCGGGTTTAGCACAGTTAGAGCGGACAGAGATGCAAGTACCTGCGGGAAGCACAAAGGAGGAGGACTTGCTCTCTATGTTAATACACGATGGTGTAACTCTGGACATGTTAACGTCAAAGTCTAAAACTTGCTGCAGGGACATCGAACTGTTGGCCGTGAGTTTGCGTCCCTATTACTTGCCCAGAGAGTTTGGACACGTCATTGTTGTTATTGTTTACATCCCTCCTCGGGCGGACGTGGAGACAGCGAGTGACATCATCCATTCTGCTGTTGCTAAGTTACAAACGCAGCACCTTGAGGCACTTGTGCTAATTGCTGGAGACTTTAACCATGTGACGTTGGACAAAACATTACGTGCCTTCTCCCATTATGTGGACTGTAACACCCGGGGAAATAAGACTATTGATTTACTGTATGCAAATGTTAAAGACGCATACAGCGCCACCCCGCTGCCTGCGCTTGGGAAAGCAGATCATAACCTGGTTCTGCTTCAGCCTCACTATAAACCAAGAGTGAGGGTCCTACGTACAACCACACGCTCATTCAGGAAGTGGTCCCCTGAGACAGAGAAGGCTCTGAGAGAATGCTTTGGAACTACAGACTGGGATATCCTGCAGGGATCACATAGTGAGAACATTGAGGAGGTTGTTGACTGCACTACTGACTACATCAACTTCTGTATGGACATTGTAGTTCCAGTAAGAACTGTATGCTGCTATGCTAACAACAAGCCATGGATTACAAGTGACATCAAGGGCCTTTTTAACCAGAAGAAAAGGGCTTTTAAAGGCGGTGATCAGCATGAGCTCAAGCGCGTGCAGAAGGAACTAAGGTCCAGCTCAGGGCGGCGAAGGAGCAGTACAGGAGAAAGCTGGAGCAGAAGTTGCAGAATAACAGCATGAAGGAAGCATGGGATGGGATGAAGATCATCACTGGCTGCAGTTCGAAGCGGGGTACCACCATCGAGAGAGACGTGAAGAGAGCAAACCAAATGAACAACTTCTTTAACAGGTTTGACCACCCTAACCCACTCTCACTCTCACCTTGGAGTACTGCACCCTCCACACATCCTTCTGCTGATACCAGCATAGGAGAGACATCCCCACCCACAATTACAACAGCGCAGGTTTAGCAGAGAGCTGAGGAGACTTCGTGCCAGCAAAGCAGCGGGTCCAGATGGAGTATCGCCACGACTGCTGAAGGTCTGTGCATCGGAGCTGGGGGATCCTCTACAGCGCATCTTCAACCTGAGCCTGGAACAGGGGAGAGTCCTGAGGCTTTGGAAAACATCTTGCATCACCCCAGTCCCAAAGGTATCGCGTCCTAGTGAGCTGAATGACTTCCGGCCTGTTGCTCTGACATCACATGTGATGAAGACCATGGAGAGGCTGCTGCTTCACCACCTGAGGCCACAGGTTCAACACGCCCTCGACCCTCTGCAGTTTACATATCAGGAGAAGGTGGGAGCGGAGGATGCCATCATCTATATGCTACACCAATCCCTCTCCCACTTGGACAGAGGCAGTGGTGCTGTAAGAATTGTTTCTAGACTTCTCTAGCGCCTTCAACACAATCCAACCTCTGCTCCTTAGGGACAAGCTGACAGAGATGGGAGTAGATTCATACCTGGTGGCATGGATCGTGGAATATCTTAAAGACAGACCTCAGTATGTGCGTATTGGGAACTGCATGTCTGACATTGTGGTCGGCAACACAGGAGCACCACAGGGGACTGTACTTTCTCCGGTCCTGTTCAGCCTATATGCATCGGACTTCCAATAGAACTCGGAGTCCAATACAACTCGGAGTCCTGCCATGTGCAAAAGTTCACTGACGACGCTGCTATCATGGGCTGCATCAGGAGTGGGCAGGAGGAGGAGGAGTATAGGGACCTAATCAAGGACTTTGTTAAATGGTGCGACTCAAACCACCTACACCTGAACACCAGCAAAACCAAGGAGCTGGTGGTGGATTTTAGGAGGCCCAGACCCCTCATGGACCCCGTGATCATCAGAGGTGACTGTGTGCAGAGGGTGCAGACCTATAAATACCTGGGAGTGCAGCTGGATGATAAATTAGACTGGACTGCCAATACTGATGCTCTGTGTAAGAAAGGACAGAGCTGGTTATACTTCCTTAGAAGGCTGGCGTCCTTCAACATCTGCAATAAGATGCTGCAGATGTTCTATCAGATGGTTGTGGCGAGCGCCCTCTTCTACGTGGTGGTGTGCTGGGGAGGCAGCATTAAGAAGAAGGATGCCTCATGCCTGGACAAACTGGTGAGGAAGGCAGGCTCTATTGTTGGCATGGAGCTGGACAGCTTGACATCTGTGGCAGAGCGACGGGCGCTCAGCAGGCTCCTATCAATTATGAAGAATCCACTGCATCCACTAAACAGTGTCATCTCCAGACAGAACAGCACCTTCAGCGATAGACTGCTGTCACTGTCATGCTCCACTGACAGACTGAGAAGATCGTTCCTCCCCCAAACTATGCGACTCTTCAATTCCACCCGGGGCGGGTAAACGTTAACATTATTCAAGTTATTGTCTGTTTTTACCTGCATTGTTATCAATCTTTAATTTAATATTGTTTTTTGTATCAGTATGCTGCTGCTGGAGTATGTGAATTTCCCCTTGGGATTAATAAAGTATCTATTTATCTAGGAGCTTTTTATTTGGTCTCTGAAATGTGTAATATGCCAAATGATCAACTTAGGGCACTTGAGTAAGATAAATTATTTGTATTTATTCCTAATATTATTTTTAAGAATTTCTTAAATATTCACAGTAATTGCTTTATCTATGTCATTTCATTCAAAAGTAGTATTTACCTGATAGTCTCCCTTCAGTGCAAATTAGAATTGAGTGTTGATAAATACATAGTAAAGTTTTGGGGCTCTTTAATTTTACAATAGAATGGAATATAGTTTTAATCTGTCTCATCTTTTTTAATTCAGGATGACACTTACACAGAGAGTTACATAAGCACTATTGGTGTAGACTTCAAAATCCGAACAATTGAATTGGATGGAAAAACTATCAAGCTACAGATTGTAAGTAGTATGAAATTTACAGAAACCTAATATAACTCCTTGCAATTTATTATGTACCCCATTTTTTTTGTTTGTTTTGTTTGAGACATATCAAATATTATTTCGAGCTAATACTTTAGATAAAATTTAATTATTCCAAAATAAAGCCATTTATGGCCTTGAGTGGGCAACTTGCCAAATGTTTATTTAGTAACCACTCATTTTTGACTACTTTGATATATTGTATTATTGTTTTAAAAGCTAAACTTGTTTTTAATCCAGAATGTGAAAGCTGAATTCCAGTCCAAGTTATTTAGAATCATCTTCATGACTTTGGCAGCTAAGCATTTTTGTGAAGTTCTTACAAATTAGATAAAAGTATTAATTTGACACTGTAAATAGTACATAAATAAATCAATCAACTTTTTTTTAGTTTTTGGACATTACATTTTTGTTATTGCTGTATGGCATTAAACATCAAACAGCAATAAGTATTGATCACTAGAATACATCAGTTTATTTAATATTTTGTCCAATTTCTGACATACGCATTGACTTGCTGTACCCCAGCTTATTAAAAACAAAAGGATTGGCCATAACATTTTGTGATCAGGCCTCTGGCAACATATAAAACTTGACTGCAAGATACAAAAAAGATTGAAGACACTATGTAAAATTGTTGTTTGTCCCCAAGATACTTTGGTCTTGATTTACTGACATGGGCCCTGAGTGTGTTTGATCTTGTTTCGATGAAGAGATCACAATCTTTATGTGAATATAGATCTAAGTTATCCCTTTAACACAGCAAGGTTTTTAGCACCACCTTGGTGGTTGCACCTTGAGTAAATCGCTTAAATAATTTTGCATTTATTTTGTCATTCTTTACAGTGGGATACTGCTGGACAAGAGAGGTTTCGCACCATTACATCCAGTTATTACAGAGGTGCCCATGGAATAATCGTTGTCTATGATGTTACAGATCAAGTAAGAGTTTTATGAAGGGTGGGATGAGTCTTGGCCATTGTGGGTTTTTTTTTTTTTTTTTTGCAGTATTGTCTAATTAATTCAGTAACTTAGCTATGTATAGATTTTATGATAATATGACATCCTGTAATTAAATGTGTTATTTGCACAGATTATCTTCATGTTCATACTGTGACAGGATAGTGACTTTTTTTATCAAAGCATTAAATGTTCAGTTTTTTTGTATGTGTAATTGAGTAATACTGGACTTTTAGCCAAACTGTGTTTTTATTTAGTGTAGCTGATTAGCTGTGCAGTTGCCCATTGTGTGTTAAACTGTACTGTACAAGAATAAGTGAGCTTTGTTTACCTCAAGGATTCTTGCATAATAAAAAGATGTTATAGTCACGTCAGCTTCATATTTTAATCCAAAATGCAATGACCAATAATGTTTTTTATCTCAGGTATGTCATTTTTGCAGAAAAGAATTAATCATGAAACATCAGAAATCTGAATTTGTTGTTAGAGAGTGGTTAATACCTTTTTCTTGAAATCATCCATGTTTTTAAGAGGAGTAAAAGTTCTGTACTTAACAATTTAAGATTGAAAGAAGTTGGGGATGCATCAAAATATTGTAGTTCCTGGAGTTGGTACCTCAAGAAAAAAGGACAAAAAAAACCCTGGCCTAGAGATTTCACTTGACATTTAATCTCAAATTTGTCAATAGTCTGCTGTAGTTAAACATTGGCTTTGATTAATAGGTCTACTATTATAACTAATAATGCTTTGTGACTATAGTTAGCAGTAACCAAGATCATGCTCTGCTTTGCATCATTGACTTTATTGTAATGGGGGCCCTGACCAGATTGTATTACTTTTTTGGGAGAGTTTGTCTTAAACATTTTGAAACCCCAGATCTAAGCTGTTTTTTTAATGGTGGCTGAGAAAGATGTTCAAAGGACAAAATTGTTGATGCTTGTAAACTTAGTGTGGGCAAATTTTAATATCATAGATGTACATCATCCTTGTCACTTAAGAGCAAACCATGCCCGATGCTCCTGTTAAAAACGTTGGGCAGTATAATCTGCATCAAACTAATCCATGAATGTAAAACTTGACTTGCGTCCATGAATGAAACAAAATATAAACCATTAGCTACTGCCATTTATTGCAAAGTGGATTGCATCAAACTGTAGACCTCTAAATACAGCTGAAGATATATTACAGCGAAGTGTTTTTATGGTCCCGACAGTTTCCCAATATGACACGACTCTATAGAAATCTCGTTACTATGAAGTACATTCAGCAGATACTTTCATTACAACGAAGTGCCCAAAAGACCTTGAAATGCCTGAATGAATCATCCACAGAACAGTTAGTTCTGTGGTCGCAGCTCAGTTGTGCACAACGATCCCCAAGCAGAAACATTGTAACAAAAAAATTCTTTCTTCGAACTTTGCTTGTACTATTTTTTTGCTGTTTTTGTTTTCGGTGGTTTTCAGTGATACCTTTTGCTTATTGCTTGTCAACATTTGAAAAACATCCATTGGAATTTAAGTCATTTTCACCTACCTATAGAAACAGCAGACACGAAAAAACGATAACAGTTCATATTAGGAAAAAAAAAAAAAACGTTTAATTTTTGCAGCTCTCGATTGTTACAATAAGAAAAAAGACGTTGCAAGTGAATTTGGAATTTCGACATCGACACTGTCAACTTTCTTGAAAGACCAAGCAAAAAAAAGAAGAAAAATCTCGGGTTGCAAATGTATGCGAACTGCTGCATTTGAAAACGTTGAAAAAGCTGTTTTTATGTGATTCTGTGATACTCATTCAAGAAACATTCCTATTAATGTGGCACTCATTCAAGAAAATGTGAGGTTTCTAAACTCTCTTGGGACCTCCCCCAACTGGACAACACGCCGAAGAGCGTCCCGAAGTGCGATCATCCTGCGTCTGTGGAAGACTGTTTGTTCTCAGCTCTGCTGAGTCTCTCTGCTAAAGCAAACTCGATGGGTGATGCAAGGAACATTGTAAATGCAGAGAACAGGATTATTTAGCCACTAACCTGTCCACGACCCTGCCTGACTGCTGTGTCTGTGTATAGGAGAGTGGCAGATCCCGCTACAATAAATAAACGTGCTGTTCCTGTTTCAAGCTGAATAAAGCGGTTTTTTTCTAAAGTACTGAGACTCAGCCTCATGTTTTGGGGTGTAAGACAGGGACTTACAGCGTGACTCCAACCTTTTAGCAGTCATTTCTGTGGCGCTTCACTGCACCACTGTGAGGCTGCTGTTGCCCTGCCCCAGCAACGGACAAACAGTCTTACACAGACGCGGCCACCACGCTTCGGGACTCACTTCAGTGTGACGTTCCCGTTGGGTGTGGGGGGGGGGATCCCAAAAGAGTTCAGAAACCTCACAATAGGAGGAAGAAGAAAAGGATGAGTCAGCTTCTGACTGATAACTGTGCTGCCCACAACATGCTTCCCGCATTTAGATTATTAATGTTCACGTTGAATTCCTCCCACCCAATTGCACAGCAGTGCTTTAGCCATTGGATTTGGACATCATTCGCACCCTGAAAGTGTTATCGCAAGGAAATACTGAGAAAAATTCTCGTCCGCATAACTTGTAGACAGAAGAAGAAAAGAAGCTATTGAAATGATTGCAGACGCCTGGATGCAAGTTAAAGAAAGCACTATAGCACAAATACAGAATCTCATTACAACGAAATTTTCATTAACAAAATATTTTTTAGGTCCCTGGAAGTACGTTGTAACGGAATTTTACCTGTATAAGAAAAGATCAGTGAAAATTTAAAAGTAATTTAATCAGAACTGATTTACACTCCATTACTGTGGATTAGATTTTGCAGGCTTGAGAATGTTGTGCTATGATCAGTAATTTTAGGTTGTCTCAACTTTTTTTTTTTTTTTTTTTTTTCCCTCCTTCCATTCATTCTCATCAGGAGTCATACAACAATGTGAAACAGTGGTTGCAAGAAATTGATCGTTATGCCAGTGAAAATGTTAACAAGCTGCTAGTGGGAAACAAATGTGATCTGACAACAAAAAAAGTTGTTGACTATACCACAGCTAAGGTAAGAAATGTGCTCATTTAACACAGGCACACACATTTATTTATTACTAGATTAGATTGCTCTACTAAATCTTTAGCAATTTTCCAAGTTTTTACTCTCATATATTAGATGATGTAGCCATACCTCAGCTATTGACTTTTGAACCCAGTTGTTCTAGTACCAGGTAGAAGTTTTTAGATATCATGTTGGTCTCTTTTAAAGATGATTTACATATTGTTTTTGTTCTTAATACTTGACTGCCAGGTCTGCTACAAACTTTCCTGCCTGTCAAGATGTTGGTTTATATCGACATCATGAAATCAAAAAATTTCTTTTCAGTTCTGTTAATGTCCAGTACAAGTCAGTCAGCACAGAGTGCATATTTTGTTTATGTACATGTTATAAAATGATAAAATGGGGCAGGATAGGAGGAGTCAATGGAATACAGTAAATATTTTTTTTTCAGGTGAAAGGAAAGTTAAGGTATGGTATTTTCAAAGAAAGTGTGGTGGTTGTGCAAGATTCTAACATTTGGAGCCAGTTTGACACAAAAGATGCTCCTAGTATTTCAGTGCTATTTGGTGAAGCACAATAGAATAAACGTATCGATCCAAAAATGGAAGCTCAGGCCTATATCAGTGCTCTCACTGTTTGAAAAACTGATTATTACAGCATATATGCACATTGTATGAGACTGGTTGTTAATGTTGACTTAGGGTCCACTTTCAAATATTCAGTATGGCTTTTACTATTAATGACTGGGCTATGGCATGAAGTTAATAAATAAAAGTACACCCTAACTATAGTTAAATATGATGGAGCTTAGGTCTTGAATGTATTAAGGGAAATTGGAGGATTACCAGTGCTTTTTAGAGCAAAATATGCTGCCAAGAGTTATAAAGTCTTGGTATGGGTCGAAGGTCATGGGTTCTCAAGCAGAGGAATAACCCAAAGCACATATTCAGAAACAAAAGAATGGTTAAAATGGAAAGATAGACTTGTTAAACTGCACAGCAGAGTCCTAAACTCAAACTGTGTGCACACCTTCATAATCTGCTATCGGTAAAAGGAATCCTACAAACATTGAAGAGCCTACAACATGTTTAAAGTTAAGAGTTGGAGAAGGATGGCTACAAGACATGTTTGGAAGTTGACTGTCATCAACGCCAAATGTTGTGCAACCAGGTATTAGAATAGGGTGCTTTTAATATTATCTACGTCTTATTTTGATTTTCTTCTGTGGGGGGAAAAAAGCCTACATACAAGTTGAACAGAAATCTTTTTGTAGTGTAACTTTGGACATCATGTTAAAATATTCTGATGGTCAAAAGTTGGTACTTTTACAGTTTTTTCCTAAGATCTTGTATGTAATATCCCTAAAATCCAAGGGTATCAGTAATATTGACCACAATTGTGTATGTGTCAATGTTTCGTAAACATGCCTTATGAATTTATATCTAAAGAGGGACGTGCTAGGCTTGCAGTGTAAGAATTCTAAACTGTTTCATTTAATAATGAGTAGCACTATTAAAAATATGAAATCCATTCAAATTGAGTCTTAATTTTATGAAGCTGCTAGTAGTGTTAGTTTTTAACCTGAGACATCTCATTACATGGTGAATAATATGTAAAGGTTTTTCATATGAAATGTCTCCTTAACTTCTGACAGTCATTGCGTGCTTTCTCTTAAACATTTAACTGCTATGTTATCTCTAAAAATTTTAATGTTGTGATATTATATGATATTACAGGAATTATTGAATCATGGGTAAATAAAAAAAGTTCAGTATAGGAAATGAGAAGGTGTAGTGCCATATCAAAAAAGATATACAAGTTCAAAAGATCAACACAAAAGATGGTAACATGTCTGTCACTTTTGGCTAAATTAGTAAGGAAGTAGTCTAGATATTTTAACAATTAGATCTTAAATTGTGATGTTGCTAAAAAAAAGTGTTGAATATGTGTGTCTAATTAAGCATCTCGGAGCAGGATTTGTTTTATTTAGAAGACAAAGACCAATGGTTAAATGTCCATCCTTGGTTCAATTGTTGAGTTGAACAATCAGAGCAAACCCCTCACACTGGACTCCACTAAGCTTGATGACATGCAAGTTTAGCTACTGAGAATCTCTGGTGTTATACAAATTTTTAAGGACATGCAGCATTGATAATCGGCTTGAGGCAAGGGTCATTTTTTAGATCTTTGTTGGTGTAACAAATTGTCAGATCTTGAGAATAAAAAATGTAAAGTCATTTGGAATGCTGTGTGATTATATTGTATGCTGCAATTAATGTGCTACTAGTCATTTCTCCCACTCTTTTATGTTTAGCTGTACTGCTTAATTGAACACTGGACTGTCTATATCTGTTCTGTACTAGGGGGCTTCGCTCGCCAACCCCTGGCGTTGGGACATGAGAAAGAGTCAGATGTATGAATTAGATATAGAATAGTGTGCAGCTTTGGATGATGCCCATAGAAATAACAAATAGAGTGTTTGTCATATATTAATGTTTTATTGGAATATTTCTTTGTATACAACATTAGTAGTAAAGATGGTGTCTTGTCCTTGAATGAGTCTTCCTTGGAATGGATTATTTATAATTTTAACTTTAACGTCAGATGAACGGCGAACACGTGAGAAGGCAACATAAAGTTGTCCATGTCCAAAAACGGGTTCAGAGAGGTAGATGCCAACCTTGTCCATGGTTTGTCCTTGTGATTTGTTGGTGGTCATGGCAAATGCAGGTTTAATGGGGAACTGTCGGCGTTTCAATGTAAAAGGTAATTCTAGCTCAGAACTTGTAAGGTCAATTCTAGGAATGAGAACAGTATTGTTAGCATGTGATCCTGTAAGAACTGTCGCTTGAATAACATTGCGTGTCATGGTGTTGACGACTAACCGTGTGCCATTGCATAAACCCTGTTTTGTGTTATATTTTTTGGACATAATATAGTGCGTTGTGTTAACAGGGGTATTTGGTCTAATGTGATTGCTGTTCCAAATATCTCTTTTACTAAGTCGTCTGAGATAAAGGATTGTGGAATGGAAATAATATCTGGGTGAAGTCCATCTGTATTTGTGAGTGTACCATTTCCCAGTTGTATTAGCCAACTGTTATATTCTGGATCTGGACATCGCATGTTTTGTACCAACTGTATTGTTTTAAAGCAATGCCAATTGTCTGCGTATTTTAAGGTGGACTGAACAATAGCTGAGCGCATGGCATGTGGAACAATAGCTAAGCATTGTCTAAAATCTCCTCCTAATAAAAGAACTTTTCCTCCAAAGGGAATATTATTATTCATAAACGTTTGTAGAAGTTTATCAATGGTGTTGAGTAAGTGACTGGATGCCATTGTACATTCATCAATAATTATCAGTTTTGCAAGACGGATGTCTCGGGCATTGCTACTGTGAATGTTCATAGTGGATACTGATGTCTCTGTGATTGGGACCGGTATTTTGAATATTGAGTGACATGTACGACCATTTATTAACAGATTTGCTGCCACTCCGGAGGATCGCAGTCACTGTTAATATGTTTCCTTTTCTGCAGTTGAACGGTTAATAGTGCTTTATTGTAAGGAGATCCACCAATGCTGACACCTATGCTGTCTAGTGTGAAGGTGTTGACGTTCACTTTAGAATATGTGGCTTTGGGTGTCACTTCTTATGGATGTGTGTGTGTGTGTGGGTGGGGGGGGGGGGGGGGGTGAGGATTGTTGTTGCGCGAGCGTCTTCTTTCTTTTTGTGTTCCTGTGTCTTGTTTGAATCCCCCTCTTTGTGTGTGTCCCGTCCGTTGCTTGTAGGGTCTGTGGGGTGGGCTTCGCTCGCCAACCCCTGGTGTTGGGAATGACAAAGAGCGTGATGTATGAATGAGATATAGAATAGTGTGACTGTGTAGATGATGCAAATAGAAATCAAACAATAAAGTGTGTGGCACAGTGTAAAGGTTTATTTGAAAATTTCTTTGTACACGCCGTTTAAGTGTAAAAGGTAATTCCAGCTCAGAACTTGTAAGGTCATTTAAGATGGTTATTGTTGTGATCAGAGTCAAGTTTGTCAGAGCTTAGAAAGAGTTGTGTCTCTCCAGGAAGTTATGGAATGACTTGGGTATTTATGTTTTCCACATTAATATTTTTTGGACATAATATAGTGCGTTGTGTTAAAAGGGGCATTTGGTCTAATGAGATTGCTGTTCCAAATGTCTCTGTAACTAAGTCGTCGCAGATAAAGGCTTGAGGAATTGTAATAATATGTGGCTGAAGTCCTTCTGTATGGGTGAGTGTACCATCTCTCAGTTGTAATAAGCAATTGTTATGATCTGGTTCTGGACATCGTATCTTTTTTACTAACTGTATCTTTTGAAAGTAATGCCAATTGTCTGCGTATTTTAAGGTGCACTGAGCAATAGCTGAGTGCATGGCATCTGGAAGAATAGCTAATCACTGTCTAAAATCTCCTCCTCACAAAAGTACCTTTCCTCCAAATGGAATATTATTATTCATAAACGTTTGTAGAAGTTTATGAATGGTGTTGAGTAAGTGACTTCATGTCATTGAACATTCATCAATAAACAACATTTTTTCAAGACGGATGTCACGTGCAGTGCCACCGTTAATGTTCATAGTGGATACCGATTTGTAGGATCTAATGCAGTTGATAAAGATTTAACTTTCAGGTACATCGTCAGTTATAAGCTTCTGTAGATATTCAGTATATGAATGTAAAGAAGGCAGTCTAATTTGACCCTTTTGTCAACAACGTGTAAATGTATTACTTGTATTGCCAGTTGTTTCTTCAGGGAAGTGAACTGAATGACAATGATTGCAAATGACATTCATTAATCCGTATGAATTTTCCTGGTGTATGTTTTGCTTGTGCCGTTTGAGAGGCGCGTTGTTGCATGTGTAGTATTTGGGACGTGTTGTTTTGGAGCTGTAATCGATTTGCCTGTGCTGTGTGAGAAGCCCGTTGTAGCCTTCGCTGCCATTAACGTATGTCTGAGACGGGAGGTGTTTCGTTTTGAATCCGTGCCTGTTGCGATGCAACACTTTGATTGATAGATTGCGTAATGTGGATCTAGGATGTAGATTTGTGCATATTTGCGTTGTTGATTTGTTTCAGGGTGCACTGTTCCAATGCGATGCAGTATTTGTGCACATATGCGAAAGCAGTATGGTCCATTGGCTTTTGGTGGCCTGATATTATATATATCAAAAGCATATGCAAAAGCAAATGAACTATTGTAGGATCTAATGCAGTTCATAAAGTTTTTACTTTTAGGTACATCGTTAGTTAGAAGCTTTAGTTGAGCTTTGCGTTTTTGGAGTCGAGACATTTTTTCTTATGGATGTGTGGGGGGGATCGTTGTTGCGCGAGCGTTTTGTTTCTTTTTGTGTTCCTGTGTCTTGTTGAATCCCCCTCTTTGTGTGTGTCCCGTCCCTTGCTTGTAGGGTCTGTGGGGTGGTTTTGTGTTCTTTTTTTTGGTCTTCCATGGGCTTGTTGAATTCCCCTCTTGGTGTGTGTCCCGTCCCGTGCCTGTAGGGTGGCGGGGGTATGGTCGTGCCTTGCTATTGTGCGCTCGTCTGTTCTTTTTTTTTGGTGTGTTTAGTTTCGTGTGCAATGTGTTTCGTGCTTTCCCCTCGTTTGAGTGCTCTTTAATGTTTTTTTTCCTTATTTTGGTGCTTGTTGAGCCTCATTTTTGTGACTCCTTTCTGTATGTGCTCACTCCTGTTTTCTGTGCTCTTGTCGGACTCTTTTTGCGCCTGCGTCTCTCGTGGACCCTCATCCGCCTCTCTCGCCCTCTTTTGTCCGCCTTTCTCGGGTCCTCAGCCGACTCTCGCGGACTGTTTGTTGCGCCGGCGCAGTACGTCTTTTTGCAGCTACGGCCCATGGCCGGATGTGCCTGCGTCCATCATCCGGTTTAGCATTCTCGGTTAGTAATATGGATACCGCAGTATTTAGTTCAATTAGAATAATTCTTTTCTTGATGAAGTAGTTTTGAAGGCTGCATATTAAGGTGTTACTTACTTTTACAATGTTAAATATATAGTCTCTTGCAAAAGCTCTTGACTGCGGCATCCAAGCTAGATACAGTGGGTACGGGAAAGTATTCAGACCCCCTTCAATTTTTCACTCTTTGTTATATTGCAGCCATTTGCTAAAATCATTTAAATTAATTTTTTTCCTCATTAATGTACACACAGCACCCCATATTGACAGACAAAAAAAAGAATTTTTGAAATTGTTGCAGATTTATTAAAAAAGAAAAACTGAAATATCACATGGTCCTAAGTATTCAGACCCTTTGCTGTGACACTCATATATTTAACTCAGGTGCTTTCCATTTCTTCTGATCATCCTTGAGATCACCTTCATTTGAGTCCAGCTGTGTTTGATTATACTGATTGGACTTGATTAGGAAAGCCACACACCTGTCTATATAAGACCTTACAGCTCACAATGCATGTCAGAGCAAATGAGAATCATGAGGTCAAAGGAACTGCCTGAAGAGCTCAGAGACAGAATTGTGGAAAGGCACAGATCAGGCCATGGTTACAGAAAAATTTCTGCTGCACTTAAGGTTCCCAAGAGCACAGTGGCCCTCATAATCCTTAAATGGAAGACGTTTGGGACGACCAGAACCCTTCCTAGAGCTGGCCGTCCGGCCAAGCTGAGCTACCGGGGGAGAAGAGCCTTGGTGAGAGAGGTAAAGAAGAACCCAAAGATCACTTTGGCTGAGCTCCAGAGATGCAGTCAGGAGATGGGAGAAAGTTGTAGAAAGTCAACCATCACTGCAGCCCTCCACCAGTCAGGGCTTTATGGCAGAGTGGCCTGTCGGAAGCCTCTCCTCAGTGCAAGACACATGACAGCCCGCATGGAGTTTGCTAAAAGACACCTGAAGGACTCTGAGATGGTGAGAAATAAGATTCTCTGGTCTGATGAGACCAAGATAGAACTTTTTGGCCTTAATTCTAAGCGGTATGTGTGGAGACAACCAGGCACTGCTCATCACTTGTCCAATACAGTCCCCACAGTGAAGCATGGCGGTGGCAGCATCATGCTGTGGGGGGTGTTTTTTCAGCTGCAGGGACAGGACGACTGGTTGCAATCGAGGGAAAGATGAATGCGGCCAAGTACAGGGATATCCTGGACAAAAACCTTCTCCAGAGTGCTAAGGACCTCAGACTGGGCCGAAGGTTTACCTTCCAACAAGACAATGACCCTAAGCACACAGCTAAAATAACGAAGGAGTGGCTTCACAACAACTCTGTGACTGTTCTTGAATGGCCCAGCCAGAGCCCTGACTTAAACCCAATTGAGCATCTCTGGAGAGACCTAAAAATGGCTGTCCACCAACGTTTACCATCCAACCTGACAGAACTGGAGAGGATCTGCTAGGAGGAATGGCAGAGGATCCCCAAATCCAGGTGTGAAAAACTTGTTGCATCTTTCCCAAGAAGACTCATGGCTGTATTAGCTCAAAAGGGTGCTTCTACTAAATACTGAGCAAAGGGTCTGAATACTTAGGACCATGTGATATTTCAGTTTTTCTTTTTTAATAAATCTGCAACAATTTCAAAAATTCTTTTTTTTTGTCTGTCAATATGGGGTGCTGTGTTTACATTAATGAGGAAAAAAATTAATTTAAATGATTTTAGCAAATGGCTGCAATATAACAAAGAGTGAAAAATTGAAGGGGGTCTGAATACTTTCCGTACCCACTGTATATCTTGATTTGGACACCTTCTTTACGGAAAGTATATGCGAGCTCTTCTTAAGTAGTGGGCGCACCATTTCAAGAGACCAAACTTAAAGCTGCTAACGTTTTATAATTTTTGTGAAATCCCACTAAATTATATTGCTGTACGCTGATTATCTGAAATGGAAACAACAAATCACTAGCTGGGTACTGTATTTGTGTCCACATTTATCTTGATGCTTTTGTTGGTGCACCATTATAGATTTATTTAAAACTTAGTTTTCTTTGTGTACTATTGGTTTTCAAAAAATCAATCAATTTTTATTTCTGTTTTCACAGGAATTTGCAGACTCTCTGGCAATCCCTTTCTTAGAAACAAGTGCCAAGAATGCCACCAATGTGGAACAGGCCTTCATGACAATGGCGGCAGAGATAAAGAAACGCATGGGCCCAGGAGCAACTGCTGCTGGAGACAAGCCTAATGTAAAAATTGACAGCACTCCTGTGAGGCAGTCTGGTGGTAGCTGCTGTTAAAACACAATGAAAACAGTTCCTTGCTCTCTCTCTTTCACCTGGAAGAATGATGGATGAGGTTGGAAGGGTGGGTTTGGGATGACATGGGTAATGAGAAAATGTGGCTTGGACAGCATCAAACTGAAAAAAACAGAAGAGGGAAGTGACAAAGTTAATGGCAATATATTTGTCTTAATTTTTTTTTCTCTTTTGGGTTATTCCTGTTGTGTGTGCGTTTTTATTTTTTATTACAGTTTCCTAACTATTGCTTGTCCTTGAAGCCTAAAGCATATTATCATTGCTGTCTGATGGCTTCCTCACTTCAGGCCTTTTTGTTTCAGAAGGGAATGTGGAAAGACTGGTCTCCAAGCATGGGCCGGATATGAACTCCTGGTTCCCTTCCAGTCAGCTATTGCTTGTTTGCAATGAAGCACACCACAGATTGTAGTTTCTGTTTTATTTTGAATTTCAGTTTGGCTGTTTTTGTCCAAAAGCATTACTACTTGTGAATTTCTCTGCATTGCTTTATGAAGCTGTGATAGTTTTTGCTTCTATAACTCATGTTCAAGCTCCTTTTTTATCTCCTTTTGGAATATCTCCTTCATATTGATGGCCTGCTGCTTACTGTAAGTATTGCAATGACTGTAACCATGAAAGAAATTCATGCTTTGCAGATCATGCTTTTTACCATCCTTCTGAAACACTTCAAATAACCTTACATCCTCTAAAAAAAAAAAAAAAAACTCCACTTTTTCTGTCAAACTATTGCAGTTACCACATTTGTAGGCGCTCTGCAAACAGAGCGCCTTAGTTGTGTTTTTCATCGACAAAAATACACTGCTTGCCCCTTATTATTGCTTTATTTGGGTTCTTTCAATGGCTGCAGGTTTCTTATGTACAAATATACAGTTGTAAAATAAAAAGTAAGTTACTTGTTAACATGATTACTAAAGGCGATTGACATTTCTTTAACAATGTTTCATTGAAGTCTGTGCAAGTATATCGTATGTTATCCTGAGGAAGCATCTGTTTTCTCAACCTCACCTTGTTTTTTTAATGTGTGTCATTTGCACACATACTTTGTTTAAAGTTATAGATAAACTAAGAATTAAATCTATTGGGGTTCAGCTTTAAGCTTGCAGCCAGTGGATTTTCAGCTCCCTGCATCCATGTTTGTGATTCTGTCATCCTGTATCAGAAATATAAAGCTCCTTTCTGGATACCTCTTCTATCAGTGCCTCACTGCTCAAGAGTGCCTGTGCTGGCTGGTGGACTTATTAAACACATGATTTTGAAAGATATTTATACTTTGCTTTTGTGCTGCAGTGCAATATCTGGTAATTGTTCAGGTGGCAACAGAAAACTGGCCAGCCAATCTGTAGATCAGAGTATTGCAGTGAGAGTGAAATTGAACCATTGTGACAGCTCATGATGTGCTTCACTAGTGGCTTCGGATGGCTTCCTGTATACTTCTATTTTATACTTTTCTCAGTATTCTTTTGAAGACTTCTGTTATGCGTGTGATAGGTTCATTGAACGTATCATTAAAAATCTAATTTGCCTTTATAAATTGCAAGGGAGACCCATATCTACCCAAATTCATTTTTATAAATTGAAGTCTCTTGTCTAAAAGGTAGCCTGATTTTAGTGTAATGGAAAAAATCTAGGTATGCTTTTATTTTTTCCAGTGTGACTATATGCATTATCAAAAAATTGAATTGCCTTTAATTATTTATATTAAAAAAAAAAAAAACACTCACACACACACACCCTGCACCTCCTGCACTAGAGTATGCTACTCTTATAGGGTAGGGATACTAGTTTAGATAGTGGATATGATAGTGGAACTTAATAATGCACTTAGTAGCTTATTAAGTTTCATTACCTCTCTCAGGAGGGTCGCAGTATAGAAACATAATTGGAAAAACCCAAAGTAAATTGAGCATTGCCAGTTAATTAGACTCACTATTTAAAATAAACATCAAATTACAATACGTGTCCTACATAGACCCACAGAACACAGTATGAAGTTTGATCCACTGCATAAGAGATTTTTCAACGCTTTTTTGTGAATTTTTTTTTTTTTTTTGCTTTTTTCTCCCAGTCAAAGGTTTTTATTTGTCAGACATATCTGATATCAATATTACAAACAATTTCAACTTTATACTTTCCATCTTCATCCTCCAAGCAAAATTTTGAGAAAAGTCTTAGTTTAGCAGATGTTATCTTGAGTTACCTGACTTAACCTTTTGTAGAATACCAAATTATATTTTAATTCCCTTGAGAAAATAACAGCGTGACACAGACTAGTTAGGTAAGATGTAGTGATTAGAAGGGTGATTAAAATGTAGTTTTGTTTGTTTAATTCCAGACACTGGCACTTTTTTGGCTCAGATTACGGGGGGGGGGGGGGGGGGGGGGGGGGTTTCTGTTATCCAATATATTTTTAATTTAAGCTTTGTGATATTTGATTAATTTGTATAAGATTAAATAGAGTATATTTAACTTCAGAGTTCCAGTGAGGCGTTGCTATGTTCAAATGGAGCAGCATGGCTGATGGCAATAATATAACCTCCCAGGTTTAGCCTTGTCCCTAGAATATTAAATTTACACAAGTCCAGATGTACTCTAAAGCTGATGTCTTTTGCTTTTTTGTGAATGGTACACCATTCCCATTTATACTCCTTGTTAATTTTAGTTTATAGGGTTTTGACATCCTTGGTTGGGATTGCAACAGTTCCACCTTAACTTTTTATTGCATCTTTTTATACAAGCTTTCTATCCCTGTGGGAGGGTATATTTTGTCTTTAAAGATATTCTTAATTTATTCGAATAATGTCACTATATTTGCCATTTTCTAGACCAAAATTTCCTCCAGAAAAACTGGGGGGCTTTTTATAATGTTCAGCAAAATATCATTTTGTTCAAGTATTCTCCCGGCTTAATATTCCATTAGTTTTCTGTGCATTCAGGTACCTATTTTGCCTGTTTACATTTGACTCGCGAAAGGAGATGCTGTGGCCTCAGAATGTTGTATTTTTTATATATTATTTTAATATGTTAATATACGCTGTAGTCATTCCTATAAGTTCATATCCTTCAGTTAAAATTTACTGATTAACAAGTTAATATTTCACATTCTTCTAGGGAAATATTACCAGCTGGTATACTGATTTCATACTGTATTCCTCAAATAACCAAACCATTCAAACAAAGTAAATTCTCTTATGTTGAAGTTTATTTTCACGAACTGTCACTTTTTTTTTTTTAGCACCCCAGTTATATTTTATATACTAACATTTATTGTTGGACCTTGAGATAAATACATTTTAGACAAATGTGTTGGAGTAAGTAGCTGCTGCTTATATGTAAACTCACACAGCAGAGCCCACACTGACCACTTCTGCTGTTCATTAGTTTTCCTCACTGTATATAAGTTTAGGCAGTAGGATGTGTTTAACCATTTTTAATTAATCCGCGTCAACTCTGCAGTATTTTACCCTGTCTGCCGCTAAGATCATAAAATCATATAGCATTGGAGACAAAATGGAAATTGGCAATTTCATTTCAGACATTTATTTTTTAGAGAAGAATGTCAGCCATATCTTTGGCAGGTTCTTTAATGTTAATTTTATCCACTAATTTCTCAGTACAGTTACGTTTTTGTGTGGGAGTTTTTGTGGGTTAACTTCTTAAAAACACTTTTGAGAGCTACAGTATGTGCAAAACCTTTTTACATTTAGTTCTTCTATAGCACTGTTGTGAGAAATGGTTAATGTGCAGTATGGAAGAAATTGTAATGGGAGACCACCACTTCATTTTTATATTCAAATTGATTACTATTTGAACAGTCCCCCACATCTATTTCAAGGAGTTCTTCTTTTTACTGGCTATTTTGTGCAGCTTCAGATATGGGTCTAGCAGTGGCATGAATATTAAAATACAACTTTGGAACCATAAATGCAGTTTCTTTTTATAGCTGAAACAAAAAGCTATTTTGCACTTCTGACTAGAGATTCAACTCGGGTCACTTCTACTGTTCTTTTGTACACTTCCTTCAGTTCTCTGTTTCCAGATAAGAAATGTTTCTAATGTTTTGCATTGACTATATTGGGGATTTAGTTATTTTTTGTTTTGTTCTTGTCATTCAAAAAAGCTGTTTAAAATTTAGAACAAAGAAAATCTTAAGCCTCATGCCTGGGAAGCCCTTTGTAATAGAATGTAATTTGTGCGTATTGACAAACTTTTTTTTTTTCTTGTTTGTCTTATAAGGTAATATATATTAATAAATATACTTTGGATTAAAACAGTACCAAATTGATTTTCAACGCTGCTTTTACTGCTTTAAAAGTATTGGTAGCATTGACATAACCCTTCGCTTCATCTGAGTGTGAACCAAGGGCTGTTGGGGTTTCAGTGGACAAGGCTTGGAAAACTGTACGTCTTTGAACTGGAGTAAAGTTTATCGAAGAAAGATGCATTTTTATTGCAACAGAAGACCAAATAACTTTGAAGTCTTTATACCTTAAAATTTCAGTGTTCTTTGTGTGAGGGAAAATGCAGCAGTTGAATGAACTGAAATTATTTGAAGGACTGTCCTGATTTTGCATGGATTTGGAGCAGTTTTAGTAAATTTGAAGAACTTGTGATTTTTTGTTCCTGGGATCAGTGGATGGAGAGGGAGGGTGAAATGGTATACCTTATTCTTAATTGTAAAGTTCTAACAAATTTGTTATTGCAAAGTATTTATCTCTTTACCCCCATTTTCCGAACACTAATTGTTCATGTAAAGAAAACATTGTTGCACAGTATAATGGGTTTTAAAAATAAATACTCCTGTGATTATTACACACAAAGTGTTACTTTTAGCATCTGAGGTTTTCTCTGTTTTGATTTTATAATAATGTATTATTGTTGTTCTCCAGTCGTCTGTTTTCTGAGTGAAAGAACCTACAATTCAGTAATAACCAAGCCAGCAATTATTAAGAGTATTAACAGGACAGACTGTTGATAATGGTGTGTGGGGTGTTTTTCCTGGCAGTACAACAAGGAGGAAGAGGAGGTTGGGAGTCCGTGCTGATTACAGCGTGTTGCCGCACACACCACACGCCAAACCACCTGGATTGGGACCCGAGTGCAGCAGGTGACACCTCAGCACCACACTTGAACAGTGGAAGGTTTTTTTATGGTGACAGGGGTGCCAACCCCCAAGTTTAGTGGCAGGATTGGCTCTCCAGTCACTGTTTTTATTAAAAAAAAAAAAAAAAACTCTCACTGTTAAATACTCCTAACTAATCTGAACATGCAGCCCATCATTACAACAGCATACAACACCTCATGTCACAAGGTTCTGGAAAATGACAGTGAATTCAACTTTGTGTAGGCTGTCCGTTCACCATTATCACAATATGGTCAAAACATCTATGAAGTAAAATGGAATGAGCTATTCAGGCTAAAGAATTTACAATAACCTGTGATTCACGTCTGATCATCATTTTGGTCTATACTGTGATGAGTTCTGGATGTCCTGGGGGAAAAATGGGGGGGGGGGGGGGGACACCTTATAAGGTAAATATCTCTAACAAAAATGGCCAGGACACACTGCCTATTAATAAGAACATGCAAGTGGTGAGTTTATACCTGCTTCACATCTTGGATTATGCCAAAGCTTGTGCCAGCTTTCTAGCGATTACAGTACAAGAGTGGTCTTCCTGGTTTGGGTTTATGTACACGAGCAGTCGACACTGAGAGTACCCTTGTTGGGACAGCTGCAAAATTAAACACCATTGGTTCCTCTTTCTGGATAAACCTTAATGCTCCTAATGAAAGTAATGTTGCGACATATGGTCATTTTAAAAATGGGGTCTTGCATGTGGTTGTCTGTTTTGTATGTTCTCATAGGGCTGTCTGAGCATCAGGTTTCATCCAGATTTTTTTTTTTTTTAATAAGTATTTGTATGTCAATATAATAATTGATTTTTCTTGTAGTGCAGCACTTGGGCACAGTAGTTTAACATGATTTTCATGGATAGTTGTCTGTATGGAGTTTACAGTTGTGGCCAAAAGTGTTGAGAATGACAAGTGTTGGTTTGCACAGTTTGCTGCTTCGGTGCTTTTAGATCTTTTTGTCAGATGTTTCTATGGTATACTGAAGTAGAATTACTAACGTTTCATAGTGTAATCTGAAGCAGCAAACTTTGTGCAAACCAACACGTGTCATTCTCAACACTTTTGGCCACGACTGCACACATTTTCATCTATTTTACATTAGTTGTAAGTATTCGTAGTTTAGTGTTTTTGATACACTACTGAAAGTTATTGAATCATTAATGGGAGTTTTAAAGAAGAAATTGTATTTTTTTTATATCAGTTTTAATGTTTTTCTACAGTAAGTTTTACACATGCTTTCTGTTGAGTTCTCTTTTCTGACATATCACTGGGTAAACATAGTCAAATTATGAAATAAGTAGATGAAATATTTATTTTTTTATAACTGTGTAACTGCTTTATCTTTTCCTGAAATGCATCACTTGGTCTGTACTGCAGATGGACAATTGAGATAAGATAATATGAGTTGGCGCTTGTGTTGTGTGGTCTTTATTCATAGGGTAAGTTATTGATAGGTTCACCGCACTTCAAGTTGTCCTAAAAACAGGAGAATTTGATTATCATCTGGCAGTGTTTGTTACAGCCATTCAAACAGGAGAATGGAAAAGGTACTAGAAAATAACACAAAATAAATTGTTTTTTTTGTTTGCAAACCCTGAAGGAGCTGCAGTCCTCGAGATTCTCCCATCAGATCATTGTGACCTTCACCTAATTCCTCCGTAATATTGCCGTCTTCAACCAAGTAAAAACATGCAGTCTGATTGGAGAGTAGGCTCTCACTCCATGTAGCGCATTTCGTTTTCATCTCATGTTTCTAAAGCTTTGATCCTTAAGTTCGGTCCCATGGCCCACTGTAGCTGCAGGGTTTTGTTCCAACCAGTTTAACATCTAGTGGGGAAATTTGACCTTTTAATTAATCTTTGTTTAGCTGACCTTTTCTTCCTTCTCTTAGTTTACATTAAGAAAGTTGCAGCATTGTATGATGCAAGTATTTATTGCAGTAGGTTTACCACCCATCTGAAATCTAAATTCAACGTAGACCACGGTGTTAATGTTTGCAGGGCACCATCTGTTGGAATGTACATATTTTGTAGTGCATAATAATAAAATACATTTCACATTCCAACAGATGGTGCATCACAAACATTTGCATTACTACAAATCTTTGTTGTGCCACCTTTGGAATGATAAATACAGTGAATGTGTGTCTGGCATATGCCGTTTGCTATGGGATATGTAAAAGCAGTGTTAATGTTTATGCTGTGCCATCTGTTGGAATGACAGACATAGCTGCTGGACAGACACTTATCCTTTTGTTAAGGTGAATTTTCTTTTCCATTATCTTTGAATGCTTAACTCAAGTCATTTTAACATGCATTTTCTGTAGAGTTTGCTCTCTAATTGTATTCTAATACTGACAAAGATGAGCTGAGGGGACACCATTGTAAATAATGAGTGCTAAAGGACAATGGTGTGTTTTTAATATATAAAATCTTCAGTAACAAGAATGTTAAAAAAGGAACAAAAATATTATACACCCAAATTCTTGCTTTATTCGGTAAAAGGTTTGAAGAAATAATTTGAAAATCCTGGACTGCTGGGCTTTTGGCTGGTGCGGCGTAGACCTTCAGATATTACTGCTTGCTTAGTTATGGTAGAAGTCCAAATGAAAAGGAGAAACTGCTTGGATTTAGTCACAGGGGCCTCTGGTCCGAACATGAGAACCGCTGTACTAAATGACAGAAGAGGAAAGGTGCTACCCTAATAACTTACTAACCTGGTACTCTATTTGCACAAATAACTAGACCATCACCATTCACGGTTACTCCCTTCATAGATTTAAAGGTCTAAAAGTTTCAATCCTGTCCCCTTGTTATACATGCTTGCCTGTCTCTCCTCGTACTACAAATCCACGGCCACATTGGTTTTCTGGTGGTGTTATGTGCACGTTGCTGTATGAAGACCAAAACAGCCCAGAATGTCAGACATGTTGTCCTCTCATTTGCCTTGTGGTGATGCTCTCCCTTTGGGGTTTTTAAACTTACTGTGTTTCTTGGCCATAGCTCTAGTTGCAGAGCAAGTATTCCAACAGAGTGTATACTAAATGCCAGTCAGTTGTAGTGTGTCTGTAAGCTCCACTATCCTGAGAAATGGAGAGAAGATGTTTAATTTCTTGCGATTCTGTTTTTCTGAATAGAATTTAAAAATCTGATTATTGGCAAAACTAACTCGCCATTCAGTGTCCAGCAGCCATGTGGAACATAATCTGAAGAAGACTTCCCACCAGAAGTGTATCTCAATGATCCATTCATTCAATTCCCTTACTTGCTTATTGCAATATTGAGTTGCGGATGGCCAGGGTCTACCCTGGCAGCACTGGGTTCAAAGTGGCTATCGGAGTTAACGGATTTTAATTCCCACCATTAAACTTGCTGACCTTTAATGTCACGCCTCGTCATTGCTTAGAAATGTTTGTAACCCAGAAGCCACTGACTGACAGGCCAAACCTCGCGCTACTGATGCTTGGTACTAGTGAGCCTGATGCTGCCATCCATTTAAAGAAATAGATGGCTTGTAGATGTCAGACATCACTGTCTAGTTGGCACCGAGTAGGATCCACAAGTGATCACCTCTGCCAGCGGCCCACTCAGTGTAGTTGGGTAAATAAATTAATCCAATGATCTCATTTCTCTGTTTGTGGTAACACAATTTTGAATCAGCTTTAATATCTCGTCCATTATGTTTAAAAAGAGAAATACATCTTTGGGGGAGCCAACTTGAGCAAATCGAGGTAAAGACCGCGGTAGTTCCTGAGTATGGAAACCTCCCCAAATGCCGTTGGCTATTATTGATGGAGTACCAGCAGTATAGTAGTGATGTCTGCTGGAGGTGAAAAGCCACATCCTCATTACGAAACATAAAAAGTCGGACAAAGTGTAACACCAACAGACACTCCACTTCTTGAATCACAGTATTTTATTTTTCTAGTAAAAAAAAAAAAAAAAGCAAAGATTCACGGAGGCAGACATACTGCAGCATCACTTGTTATAAATTTGACACAGCAAAGAACCAAGAGAAGAGGGCAACACTAGCAGGACAGGAACCAGAGAGTCGGGCTGCCGGGGGTCATCACAAAACCGTCTCATTCGTCCCAGCCAGCGGACATTTCCGATGGCCTGTGTGGTCACCACTGCAGACGGGCTGTTGGGTTGATTTCTTTTTTTTCTGATGAGGTGAGATCCTGAAGTATTGAATTCAACTTTTAAATAACAACAATGAAGGCCAGACACTTTTTGTTAGGAAAGGTTACACCACACGTTTTCTTTACCTGATGCAGGTGTGGCAATAGATAATGTGTATGTGAAATACATTTAATAGATGTGTTTTATTCTGTAGTATGCCATACATCTAAATACACAGCCGTACTTTTAACAATGCTGAAAATTAAAAGAATGTTTTGACAGTTCAGCCTTCAGCAGATGAGGTCCCCACGTTAGGCATTTGTGAAAATTAAAGTGAGAATGGGTGGTGGGTGCAAGAGCCTTGACAGGAATATTTTGGGTATATAGCAGCTGTGAGGAGCGTTCTGTGTTTGAAGCAAGCGAGCAAACTCACTCATCTACTGTAACAAGTGCCAGGGAAAGCTCAGTAAAAGCTTTGGTGACACACAAAAATGGATGTGCAACGCAGTCAGGGTAGAGAAGGGACCAACTGTTTAGTCCACTCAAAGGGAAGGGCACGTTCAGAAGTCACAAACGTTTGTTCTAAAAAGACATGTCTGCCAATATACAGCCTTCTCGTATCCATGAGATGCGTTCTTGGCATAATCGGGCTTAAAGCATGGGAAGGTGTTGGCAGAAGCTTCAATTATTTTTGACATAAAGCTTAAATGTCCTTCCACTTCTGACAAAAAAATCAAAAGTGGTCTCGCTTTCTGGTGGGAGGTCACATCACACTCTTTTGAGTAATGGTGTGCGACATTCTTGACAAACAACTAAGATGTCTAGACATGTACTGACACCCAGCCTGTATTGTCACTGGATGTGCACACACAGATACAGTAGGAGATTATGTGTGAATATGATATGTAGCATTAATGGGTCAATATTTGTCCGTAATTTAAGACTTTGGATGTTTATTCTAGAGGGTGACATTTGAGCCAAGCTCCTCGCGTCCCCATCCATTGCTGTATCTCTTGTAATCTTTCACCCCTTTGTTCTCGTTCCCCCAGTAAATCCTCTACATCTTTTCTACCTAAGCGGATTTCCAATGTCGTCGTTTCCTTTTTGGCAATTGTGCTCTAAGCTATGGAG
The DNA here is from genome assembly GCF_900747795.2 of Erpetoichthys calabaricus. Taxonomy (NCBI): domain Eukaryota; kingdom Metazoa; phylum Chordata; class Cladistia; order Polypteriformes; family Polypteridae; genus Erpetoichthys; species Erpetoichthys calabaricus. The sequence continues at coordinate 82,701,295 of NC_041394.2, forward strand.
TAGATGACCCGTTGACGTGTGGTGCACTTTGCAATTGTCACAAACTCCTATATTATTTCTGCCCATTGGATGTGGTCCGATCTTCAGCCCGCGCCAGTTACCTGTATGAATATCAGATTCAAATTTCTTGACCAACATCCTCTTTCCTGGGCCACAGCCCTGGATTGCCGTCTTGCCACACAGTATGACTGGGGTGGTCCTGGGGGCTCTGGGATTAAAGTCATGCTAGACAGAAAGCACTTGTGCTGCAAGTTAGCCATGGCAATACAATATTGGGAGAGTGAAAAACAAGATCAAAAAGGAAATCCGATTAAGCATCATTTCCAAAGAATGTATTTAAAAATGTTACTAGCAGCCTATTGAAAAGTTTGAGGTACAGAGGAGCGTTCTTGACATTCTAATGCGTCGCGGCCGAAACCCGTCAGCGGGCTGCGCTTTTTCACATCTCCTCCAGCGTGGCTGTCGAGAGCAGAGTTTACATGACCACGGACGGATGAGTGCCCGGTGTGCTTTAATGGCCTGACCGCAAATCCGTAAGCGAGCAGCAAAGGGTGAGCTCTGGAAAATGCACAGTGTTTGACAGGAACTTCTCTCTTACAGAGGTGCAAACTGAATGCCAAGTTATAAATCCCTTCTTCGAAGAAAGCTTACGTTCATTTGATTCTTATTCTGCAGATATAACTACAAAAGAGCTTGAAGCAGTTTTCCACCATTCTGCTCTGGGTTTTCATACTTGGCTCGCGTACAAGCAGATAAAGAGTTTTCCAAAGGTTGGTCTCAGGCTGGACAGTGTATACGTTTCTTTGTTTTTTCTCTTTTTCTCCAAAATCTAAAAAAAAAAAGTAACAAGGTTTCCCTCTCTTCTTATTGTCTGTATTTGCAAGTCATCCCCCCCCCCCCCGTCGCCAACCTCGTTCCTTGCTCCTCCGGCGCTCAAGTCCCTTCGGTGGATTCTTGCAGTTCAGTCTACTGGACCTTGAAAGATCAGTTTGATGTAGCCTTGCTCTCCTGTCAGCCACGTGCCACAAAATGGACAAGCGGCGTGAAAGGGCGTGTGTGCCGTGGGGGCAAGGGATCTGCGACCAACACTTGGCAGTCTTTTCTGAGCACACATGGCCACAGGGGCAGAAGGCGTGGGTGGGCTGTCCGGCGTCAAGGTAAAGGCCCCCTTCGCACCCCAGCCACAGGGGTACGTAAGGGCCAACCCGCCGGCACATGGGACACTCCCTCTCATTCCCGCTGCCTCCCTTTTCTTTTCGAAAGCCCCAGTTGTGGTAGCCATGCACGTGCCCACAGTTGACGTAGACCCATGGCTGCTTCTTATCAACAATCTCACGTTGTGCTAGACTGGGGAAGGCCAGTGTGTTGAAGCCCACGGGGCACTGAGGGCGAGCTGCGTTCATCTCCTGCCTTAAGGACTCGAGTTGCTTGAGCGTGGGTGTCCGTCTCAGCCCCTCGGGCATGCGCCAGAGCAGCGTGGCGCCACACAGATCGATCAGGGAGCCGTCCTGAAGTGTGTTTGACTCGTTCTCCACCTGTATTAAAAAAAATGGGCGACAAGATCGGGAAGTTAGAAGCTAAGCCAGACACACATCTCCATCTTTTTAAACACCACGGGCCGATACTCTATTATCAAGACTCGCCACTGATTCATCAAAATTTTAATGGAAAGCTAAAACAAGGCAATGTCTGCTCCTAGAATGTTACAACAGTGCTGATGAGAACAGGCCACTCATCAAGCCCTCCTCACCTAATTACATCAAAGTGACATCCACTTGAAATTTTGAAGGTCCTACACTTCTACTTGCTATGATATTTCAGGTATGTACGGTACTCAGTGTGATGAAGAACCTTTCGGCCTTTGTGTAGTTTGCCCTTAACAAGTTTACTTTTGTGCTGCCGTGTTCTTGTTGAGTAACGTATTCTAAAGTAGTCTTCTTCTCTGAAGACCCAATACAATTCCAGTACGTCAAAACGGTCCCCTCTTGTGGCTGTTAAATTTGGTAGCTCGACTTAATAATCTGCAAGCCTGAAACTTTTCAAGTGAAGATCTCTGAAATGTTAAAACCACATAGATCAGAAGGTTTCTTAAATTATTCTAAGGCTGTTGTGCGGAAATCTCTTAATATTTATGTGTAAGTAGAGGCTAAAGCAGCAGACACACCACTAAGAAGACACCTAAAATTCCCAAATTAGTTTGTGGTAGAGAATCTACCAGCTCCTGGAAGTCTGATAACATCTTCCATGAGTAAGTTAATCAGTTCAAGATTTGTGGATAAAAGTGGAAAATTCTACCTCCAATCACATCCCTTGACATCCCCTAAAGGATCAGTAGTCTATGGTTGGTTTTACCCCTCTAACCTCTGAATTTTGTCTGTGGACTGGTCACCCTGGAAGATAGGGGAGACCATAAAGAAATGGTGTAAGATGGGAATTAGACAACTAGACACAGTTACAAAGCAGTGACGAGCTTTGACCCAGCCCAACCTAGAAGCCTGCTACCACCAATGTGGAATCATCTGCAATGCTCTTTTTGGAATCAAGTAGTTGGGCCTGCTGGCATCTTTCTCATACAACTCACACACACTCACACTCATTTGTTTGTAAAGACCATGGATGGCAGTAGCAAGGAATCGCTTAGGTTCTTTCCCCTCTCTGTGTGTTTACATGTCTGGTTATTCATGGAAACCCGGTTTCAAAAATGCCATGTATACCGATTAGAAAAACCAGTAGATGTTTCCCTGAGTAACCTGGTTATGTGGTGACATAAACCTTTAACCAGACTGCAGTTCATACTCAGTACGTGTCCGTTGTACTACGCTTTCTGACTTCATTTTTTATATCAGTGAATTTTGATGACATTGGAGCATTTTGTCCAAGAAGAAATCGGCAGGTGGACTTGTGTCTGCCTTAACTGAGTTACTCACCTTATCCTGGTTACGAGTGTGCAAGTAAGCACACTGTCGGTCTCACACCTTCAGAAGAAGAGGCTGACTACTAATTTGGGGTCTCCCAGTCTGAAGTAAATGCTTATTAGGCTTTGCTGAATGGAACGTCTAGTAGACCCAAAGGCCAGATGTGTTTCTATCAATGAGGCACATCTTCTCTTTCTCTCTGCCTCTGCTGCACTCCCCTTCCTGTTTCACTTTTCCTTTTGCCTCTCCACTATCCATTCTCCCCGAGAGCGAGGCAGCTGGATTTGAACTCGGGACCTTTGGATTATGGAGCAGCATTTTTCACTTCTATGCCACTTTTAGCAAAACTGGATAAGCAAGCACTCCCTTTTGACCTGGAAGCCTGGGGTTCATGGCCTCCCTTTACGTGCGAGGACATGAAGCAGTAGGACAAGGCCCTGTGTGATTCCTCGCTGGTGACAATGGAGGGTTAACTCATCCACCACACCACTCATCTCCACTGCTAGGTTGCTGTATGCCCAAACCTGCTGCCCGTGGTGCACATGCTGTAATCCGTCAACGATAATCTGGTCCTCCAATCAACCCAAAATTATCCAAGACCACTTACCTGCATTGTGAGGGAGTGTCAGTTATGGCACAACAGCCATGTGGCGTGTTTCTGTGAGGGTAATCCAGTGGTTGGGCCAGTCCACGGGGACACCCACGTAACACCTGGCTGCGGCAGATAGATGGCCATTTTCAGGGGGTGGGACTGGACTGTGTGTATGAAGCTTCAAAGGGTTCCTTGATATTTTGAAAACATTTCTACTTAATGTCAATCAACTAGTCTCAGTCTTACCTACCAGTCTTGACAAATATGGTCTTTGTTTACAAATCACAACCCGTTGCCTTCTTTAAACGTGTATTTCATTGTATTTTCTCTTTTGTTTACTCTTTTGTAAGGACTTTTAACATCCAAATTAGCACCGCCTGGTCTCACCAAGCGAAGCATCTTCCTGTCAGTATTTCGACAAAGTGTAAGTTCTTTATGCAATTTCACTGCGATTATTGTGATTCTACTGGTTAGAATGGTGTTTGAGCGTGTCCTTATTAATTTTATTAAATATATGGAATTAACACTATTATTGATTTTTTTCTGTTACAAATTTCGATTGTTACTTGACCTGGGCACGGTTGTTAGCACAGAAAATTGACTGTGTGCACATGCATACAATACCACATCTGACCTTAGAAAAGAGGAAAACTAGCGTTCACCAGTCATTTGAACTTCATTGACGACGAAGTTAGTGTCGAGAATTCAGTTGTGCCGACTTTTTCTTGTTAGAAAAACTGCTCTCTTCATGTGTCCCCAAACACATTGGCCGACATTTCTCTAACTTTAATAACTGCGGTTTCATGTACTTCAAATGGCCGCCAGTGCAATTGCTTTGGTTGATACATTTTATTCTCCAGATTTGACTGTCGTACCATCTTATAAATGGAGCATATTATACTTTCTGGCTAACTTGATATGAAGTATTTGCTTCATTTTTCAAACCATTTGGTCATAAATGTTGTTGTGTAAAATAAGGTAACCGTAGCACAAATTTTGCAGTTTGGCACTTTTACAACTGAACAGCAACAACGTGATGTTTGGACAGCCGATATATGGGAATGGACGGCTGAAAATGTGCATTTTAATGTTCACTTGTCTTCAGGTTAAACCGAAAAGAAAAATCGGAATGTTTGTCCATCTGTTTTCCAATCCACATTAGTGTTTTTTTCTGTTTTGTACGGAGCCCCGGAGAGGACACGGTAGAACAAAACCACAAACTTTCCCTCTATTTATGTAATTTGTGCCCACGATTTGATGAAAACGTCCCCACGCTGGGTGTGATTCGCAAGCATTTTGTGTACATGCAGTGATAGTCATGCAGTATTTCGGCACCTTGCAACCAATCGTCAAGGAAGTGAACAACTACTTCAGCGATGTCATGGCATTGGCGGTAGAGCCTGTTAGCCCTGAGAGTCCTTTCCAGCTGCGGCCTGCTCAGTGTTGCCTCCTAAGGCAGGAGTCGCTACAATGCTGTCATAACTCCTTCCCAAATCTAAAGGTAGCTTTATTGCAGTGTCTCTATCCATTTCAATATCCTTTCATATACAACAACAAACATGGCCGGCTCTGGAGAGTGCACACATTAACTTAATCGATGGAACGTTTTAATTAAAACGTGCACACAAATTACATAAATAAAAGCAACAGTTTTAATTAAAACGTGCGAACAAATAGTAAATCATTACTACAATATATTATATTTTTCTACCCATGTTATCACTGGGGCTCCGTTGTTTTGGAATATTATGTTTAAAAATTAAAAACAAATGACCAAACAACACATGAAACTCTCCGTTCAGATTGTCCTCCGATTTCTCATGTACTCGTTAACACTGGTATTCCTGTAAAGAAAGTCGAGTGTTTTTGTCAGGGAGTATGGCATAGTGGTTAAGCCTCTGGACTTCAAATCCTGAGCTTGCAAGTTCAAGTCCCGCTACTGACACTGTGAGACGCTGAGCAGGTCAGTTCACCTGCCTGTGCTGCAACTGGAAAAACAAAAGAAATGTCACCAATTGTATCATAAAGATTTGGGAAGTGGTTCTGGTGCTCACTGGTGTGGTATGGGACGGTGCCAGTACTCTATGCTGAAATAGTCACAGGTACCACTAATGTGTCACGTGTACCAATGTGGCCCACCTCAGGTATTGGACAGAAGTAACTGAATGTTTGAAAAGAGTTGAATAGAGCAGCATGGCCTTAAGAAAAACAATAAAACAATAGACAGTAGAAACTGAATTATTTATAAGGTCTGGAAAGAGCAGGTAGCAAACACTTTGAAAAGCTTAATGAGCTTATTCAGTCTGAGCAGTTCAAGTGACACATGTACTGCCTACTATGCCGACACAGCGGACTATTTTTACAGTTTTATCTTTGTAGCGTATTTGTTGTTTAATAGGATAGACAATGACACCGAAATGGCATACTAGAAAGATGATGTGGAAATGTGTGGTACGTTGGAGCTAAAAATGATGTGCAGTAGCTTGAAAATGTGAAGTTTCAGTTCAGCTTTACTTCAGTGCAGCTCAACAGCCGTCATGGACTTTACATTTACTTTTGTTTCGTTTTAGAGAATCGTCGTTGTGGTGCCAGGTGAAAAGCCATACTTCAAATAAATAAATGGCCTACAAAGTTTCACTGCCTTTGGTTTTTGGTTATTACAAGTAAAAATGCAACAATCATCTAAAAACACACATTTATCCTAACACATCTCTATAATAATTAACTGCTCAGAATCTGCATTTGTTAGTTTTTACAATTTGTTTGGGGTCCGAACTGCATGTTCAGCACTACATCTCAGCCCCTCAATGACTGGTGATATTGTCTGACATAATTAAATTAATTGTCCAAAGTGGATCTACAGGGGTACAGCATAACTGCATGAGAGTCATTTCAATTCTAGGTGAGGCAAAGTCTCGAGCAGTTGTGGTTTTGGACTTGGCAAAGGCGGTCTCCACCCTACTTAAAAGTGAGCACCCTCAGCAGGAGTAGTCAAGCAAAAATTGAGAAGTTTGGGATAAACAACAATGAAAGGAGACAAGGTATGAAATAATCCAAAAGACAAAGCCCACTCACTGGGCTGCCTTCCAAAGGATTCAGGCTCAGTCAGCCCCTCTGCCACTGTCCTGCCCACATTGTGCATCTCTCCCATTTCTGTGCCCCATCTTCCTCTGGGCCAGGGGTGTCAAACTCTGCTTCATTGGTATTCAACACCGCCTACATATGGCCTAGGATGACACTTTGGCAAGGGCCCTGTGCCAGGGAGTGCCCAACACTCAGTGTGGAAGGTTGACTCCCTAGTAGTTTGTAAAACCGAGGATGGACACGGCAGGATGTGAGGGTCATTAAATAACAGGTCTTTCGGAATAAGAGCTACGGGGTTTGTGTAGGGTCAGTAAACCAATCACTAAAATGTTCAAATTAAAGAATGAAGTGGGTAAAATCACAAGTTAAAAGTCTTTTTATAATGAACTAAGCAATCCGCAGGAGTGTCAAATCACTGACTCACTGCGGCTACGCCAACACCTGAAGAGGCGACCCATAATGTAAAATACCATCCATACGGCATCTTCAAAGGTGAGCGCTCTTCTCTGCTCTAGTCGGTCTCGCTCCGCCATCCCTGTAGTCTTCAAGGTGTTCCACTGTGCCATGAAGCAGCAGAGTCCCTCACCTCACCCATGTAGTACCGCCAAGGGGTATCCTCAGCAGCCATCCGCCACTGATTACTGACTCTTGTTGACCTGTCCCCGTGCCACATTCCCAGCAGGACTCTACAAATCACACCTTAGGACCTCTAGACATATTCCCACACCCCCACACACCTCCCTGCTCTTCACCCCCCACATTTAGTTAAAAAGTCCTCCTATTCTGATTGTGGTCCTCCATCATCATGATCACACCTGTGGCACTCCTTTTCATCTCAGGTTCTTCTCGAAACCTCCAAACTGACCCCTCACTGCACCTGCTCCTGCGCTTAACAAAGTATTTCTGTCCACCCTGGCGTTAACAGTATTTTCTGCTTATCCAGGCATTCTTGTTATTTAACTGATTATTTGCTAATCGGACACTGAAGTCGTTGCTGCTTTCATCATCCTGGGTGTCTGCTGTGCTGGTTGTTAATTGTCACTATTAGGGTTAAATGAAAGGAGCAAACTACACAGGAAAAGGAGACAATAATAGGAAAACAACAAAAGAGAGTTTCCAAGCGTTTATAACTTTAGAAAAAAACTAAAATATTTCTAAATGTCTTATAACGCACTTTGAGCTACACCATTTGTATGAAAACGTGCTATAGAAATAAACGTTGCTGTTCCATAAAGAACTTTAGTGTTTTCTTATATATGATCATCAAAAAGAAGATGTGGCTCAACTCACACTACGGCCACTCTGCTCACTTTTTAAGGTGTCTGTCCTGGTCATCCTTCTGCGGTTTGCCTGACAGCTGCCACCACCCTGCTCGATTCTTTCATATTTTCTACTGACTTGATTGTTGCACGTGGGTAGAAAGCACATTTGCAGCTCCACGTGTGTTAAATGTGATCATGTCCAGCCGAGACGCCCCTTTGTCACTAGATCCGGGGGAGCAGCCATGGGAGCCACACTACGTCCTTCAGAACCTTTGTTGGCAGCCCCCCTGGGTTGCGTCGGGGCCACTTTCATGGAACACTGGAGCTCATCTTGGTTGGGCTCCGTGGCCTCCGCCTGGGGGAGCGGCAGGAGCGCAGCCACACCTGGAAGTGGGTCAACGAGTATCTGCAGCACTTCTGGGTGGACTGTAAGTGGAGCCTGCAGCCACTACTCAGGGCTCCAGAGTCGGGAGGACGAGGAACGAGGACGAGGACGAAGCTGCCCTGGGACGAGTGGAGGAAAGAAGAGTGTGGTTTGGGGACTGTGTTGTGCCTGTGGGTTTCACAAGGAAGACGTGCCCCACAGGTGAAAATAAATCTTTTTGTTTGTTTTACACATGCCTACATTGTCAGTCTGTGTCGGGTCGGCGCCAACCAAGCGCCAATATCACACCTAAACAATGAATTCATGGACAGACATTGCTGGGCTTCATTTATATTAACAGTTTGAAATTTTGTTGTTTTCCTGTCAGTTTAAATTAATCTGTGTCTTTATGTGTACTCCTCATATGACTGCTAAAGTTTTACAGTTAGGAGACCTGGGTTCGCTTCCCGGGTCCTCCCTGCGCGGAGTTTGCATGTTGTCCCCGTGTCTGCGTGGGTTTCCTCCCATAGTCCAAAGACATGCAGGTTGCCCTGCCCAGGGTTTGTTCCTGCCTTGCACCCTGTGTTGGCTGGGATTGGCTCCAGCAGACCCCCGTGACCCTGTGTTAGGATATAGCGGGTTGGATAATGACTGACTGACTGACTGACTGACTGACATGTTACCTAAGAAGTTCTCACAGCACTCTGGAGTTTGCTATACCAAGAACTGAATTGAGTATTCCAGCCCTCACCCGGTATGTAACGTGTTATTTTTGTCAGTTTGTCACCCCTCTAGGCCAACTCATGTTCTGATTCCAAACCTAACTACCCCGTCAGTGTTTACTTCAAATTCTTGAACATCTTGAGTCTCCCCCCTCACCTGCGTCCTCCACCTATGCTCAGTTCGTACTCGTCAGCTCCCTACGGGACTCACTCTTCTCTTTACTGGGCAGTGGGGTCTCGTTCACCTGCCCTATGCAGGTTACCTCTGCCCACCCATGGGACTGGAGGAGCTCCACTGACTTTCTGCAAGTTCTTCCTGGCTGCTGTTCCTTCTAGGACCCTACATTTTAACTGTGGATTTCAGTCTTTCAGTGTGGCCCCAGGCAGGTAGGTGTCAATGCTCTCCTAGCCTTAGTGACCCCTGAAACTTCACACAGAGACTCCCCAATTTCTTTTTATAATCATAGAAATAAATCACAGGTGGGTGTCAAAACTATGAAATGTCTATTCGTTAATTGTCCCAAATGTGACAAAGCTAAAAACGGTTGTCACATCTTAGTCCTGAACCTGCAAGCACACAAAAGAAACACAGACAGATATGCAATTACCTGTTCTGGCTTTAGTTCCTAAGAAGCAGCTGGAAACCATGAGGCTTCAAAACCTGAGCTGTAACCCGAGCTGACAACGAAGGAAAGAGAAAAAAAAATAAAAATGGGCTGCAATTACAGCCGCTGCCTTCAGATTAGGCTGTCTGTCTACAGAGGTGTCCACGCCAGCTGCTGTAGTGACAGTTTCACAATGTCCACGGTCACCTAACCACTTAACACTCGTTCAGCTGCTCCATTTTCTAAGATCTACGCACTTAACCAGCCCTCAAGTCCATCACAGGAAGCAATGAGACACCCAGAGAAGCAGACCCTGGGCCCAGAAATGAACCTGTGAGACAGCCACCCTACCTACTGCGTCATTCTCGCGTGGAAGCTCTCGAGTCGAAGAAAAGTCGTAACTGTCTCAAAAACAGCAGAGTGCACTAGCTGGCCTATGCTTGTCTTTATTATTATTTTTCTTACTGGGGGTTCCCCCTGCTCGTTTCGCTCGCCAACCCCCCATGGCCTGTGCTACATGCCAGCCACTTTGCGTCTCTGCCTCTCGCGTTGTGAAGAGGGCGGCTGAACGCACCTCACGCTCCTCCAAAACCCCCTCTTAAACGGTGATACAATTGGAAACAAATACTCCTCTGTGCTCGATTAGCTGCTGGCTTGCTGATGCTGCCATGCCGCGTGATTGGCATTTTGTGTGGCGCTTCGAAGCCTGTACAGCAGGTGTCTTTGTCATCTACTCTTTGTCTTTTATTTCCAGCCCCAGGCGTGGTTAAATCTCTTGGCAGAAAGTCTCATCTCGTGGGATGCGAGTTATTGATATTTTTTAGCTTATAATTTAAAAACGGAATAAGAATCTGAAAATCTAACAACATCACATTAAAGTTCAATAAATTCTAAAAAGAATGATACCAAACATATATATGTTGGTTTTAAAATAAGACCGATTTAAAGCATGACAAAAAATGTGACATAAAACCGTTGCACAAACTCGTCACACTTTTAGGCTTAGGATTTTATATATATATAAAACGTAGATTTAAGTAGACACCTTTATGATGATTTATATATATATATATATAAAGCACACCACAATATACGCATTTAAATATAAATTATATTTACTGCATTGTTGACTACAAAAGAGCCAGAGTGTGTCCATTGAAGACTGAAACATGCAGGAATACAAAGAGAGTCGGAGTCTTAGGAACGCTTTTTTTGGAAATCAAGCCGGTCGACCATCCACTGTTGTTTGTCCACTCATTTATTTCTCTTTTACAGTAAAGCTTTTGGGAGCAAAACCTTTGATAGCTTTCTACCCGTTCTACAAGGAGCCAGTGCTCCTGTGACATTTCCCATTCAGCTTTCCATTGGCAGTTGTTCTTCTATTCCTTTTGTCACCACCAGGGGTCAGTGGTGCATAATGTTAGGCGCTCTGTGCTAAGGTGGCCGGCTTTATTCTCAGCCAAACACTTTCTTCATTTTTTTTGGTGTGGTAACAAATGAATGAATGCACTGTAGGCTACTTAATTTGCTAGTAGGCCGCTAATGTTTGTAGAATATAATAAGAGGACTGTCTATTTCTCTTAGTGTGACAGGGTGACTAGGGATGTTAGTGATCTTTTTGTTCTATTACTTTGATAAAAGTTTGGTGAACTAAATGTAAGCAGATAAATGGTGGTCAGTGGTGCAGTGGTTAGTGCGCCTGGCTTCCAGCTCCCTGCTTCGTTTCCTTCTGTCTGTGTGAGTTTTCTGTTTTTCTCCTGCATTCTGGAGACTTTTAACTATAAATTACTATGATGTGAGTGTGCGTGTGTTTAAGAAGGTGTCCTGTGGTTGTGGTGATGAGGAGAATTCATTTTATTTAATATACAATTAAGAATTGGTTCACTTCCTAAATAACTCATTACTGATGAAGAATAATTCCTTTATTTCGAAACAAGTAAGTAGTGATTGAAAAGACATTTTTTCCAAGTGCATTCCCCTTCTGTGTGTACCACTATAAGAAAAGTAGGAGGTTCAAAGACCCGGACTCCCCAAAATGAAAGCCTGGCTCCTCAATCAGTATGACTGTGGTTAAGAGAGCACTAACAAGTTCAACCATAATTTGAATCCGGTTTTGTAAATTATAGGCATCAAAGTACCACTGACAGCAACCCAGCCCTGCAGCAGTGATCAATGTGCACCTTTAGCGCGTGCTTTTATTCTCACCCCCCACTTCTAATTCCCAAAGTAGAAAATACAGAAAGTAAAGCTGTGTACGCCGTAAATAGACAACTCCTCTACCCTTTATAAAGTTGTGATCAGTCAGTTGAGACCGTTTAATTACACCTTCACAGTTCCATGAAAATGTTTGCAAACATGTCAAGAGTCACCTGGATATCTGCATTAATTACTCATAAAAATTGTAGTTGTTGTGCAAGTCAGAGGAGCAGCTAAATGAACTCATTTGTGGACGTGTATTGCTGCTAAAGAATGCTCTACCAGTTACTAAATTAAGCAGTTCTTATACTTCAGACTCTGAATGTTTGAAGAGTGTGCTCACTTTTGACGAGAAATAAAATTGGTTGGGTGGGATTCCTTTAAAGCTGACTGCGTTAATGTCATTGAACTCCCCGTGTTAGTTTGCAGCGCAGGTCTGGTTAGCACAGTACTTTATGGAGAACATCTCCAGCTCTGAGATTAACTGCAGCAGACGTGCTGAACAAAGCTGGTGTTCAACTGAACTTGCGCTTGGTCCAGTTCTAAGGTATTGACATTGTGGTACTAAGGAGCTTGAACTACTAGAAAGTGCCCATTAGAACTTTTCAATTAATCTGATTCACAAGCCATGTTAACAAATAACTGTTACTTTTCAACTTAGGGACTGCATTTAGTTTAAAATGTTGGAAGAATGGAGAGTGTAACTAATAGGATTCTTAAATGGAATTACCGTATATACTCACGTATAAGTCGGGTCTTGAAACCTAAAAAATCGATCATAAAATCAGACCCCGACTTATATGCCCGTTCGAAAATACGACACATAATTTTTTTATTTTTTTTGATCATCTTCTTGCGTTCTCCAATCTCGCTTCAGTTTCTCAGACATATCGAATTTTGTTGAAGCAGCGCAGTTACCAATTTCTTTCACCACGTCAACAACTTTTAATTTAAAACCAGCTTCATATTTTCTTCTGATTGAACGCTCCATCGTTGATAAGGGATGCTCTTATGATAAAGGTGTATGAGGGTGTGAGATACAAAAACCACAAAACAGTGCCAATGTCACTTTGGAATAGTTTGGGTATTACTGTGTGGTCACGTAGGCACAATACATAGAAAAAAAGGCAGTGGGCTCCTCTCGCAGGTGGACATTAGCATATCATAATCTCTTGGACCAATAGCATGAGTTTTCCGCATTCGACTTATTGTTGTGCAGCGGGTCCACAGCTCAAGTCAACAGGGCCACTTTTTTAAATAAACAATCGCCGCACTCGCGAGGGGGACATGTAGTGTGGCGGAGCGGTTCCCGCGTGATTCGTAATGCGGACGGTCCTCACCTAAGTGCACAGATGAGGAGTTGTCCGCATCCATAATTGGTGCCGGGAGCTGCTAATTGCCAAATCTGATCCACATCCCCGTAATAAATAGAAGCACAAGGCGGCTAGAAGGGAGGAAAAGAAAAGGAAAAAGTAAAGGAGAAATCAAGGATGGGGATCGATTGGGGAAAGAAAAAAAGAAAAAAGTGAACGGAGTTTAAGAGAAGAGAAGACGGCGGCAGGAAGCATCGAGGAGAGAGAGCCAGTGTTTGCGAAAAAGAGGGAGAGCGAATGAGCGAGCGGTTGTATGCAGGCAGCTGGGAGAGGCGAGCCCGAGTGGGGTGTTTGGCCGGCACCCGAGGGCCGATGGTACTGGTCGCTCCTGCTGAGCACATCTTGGGAGCAGGAATGACCAGGAGAAGGTTGGCTCGCCACAGCAAAGGCACAGGGAGTCGGAGATTTGGAGTAGAATCCCCAGCATGAGCGTCCTGGCCGTTGGGGGAAGCCAAGTCGCGGTCTGGTAGGGGCTGAATGAAGCCAGGGATCAGGAGGCCACCAGACCAGTCGAGCAGAAGAAGGTCAGCTGCATGTAGGGTGACTCCCCTGGTGCATAGCCTGGACAGGAGAAGCAGGGGAGTCACCAGTAGAAAGGCATCAGGTTGATGTTAAAAAGACAGCTTCCAGCCATTGTTTTAACCCCATTGTTTTTAAAAGATTTTTTTTTCTATTGGTTTTTAACCTCCACCTATCACTCGTTTTTATGGATTATTTATTTCATCACTTCTATTTAAAGCACTGCACTATTTATTTGAACACCGTTTTGTTTTGTTGATTTTAAATAAAAGCACTTGGCACTTTTTGCACCATCCCATGCTTCATTGCTGTGCCTCACTGCCTAGCTCATCGGTGACATTACTGACGGTGTCGGGTTCAAGAGCTCCCAGATGGCAGCATGGAGCAAACCCGCATTGTCACACTTATATGACCGACATTATAAAATACCATAAATTATACAGTAAAATCAAGCCCCGACTTATTTAAACATGAGTATATACGGTAATCACAAAACAAGTAAGAACTGTAGCTATGGGTTTAAATTGGGACTTCACTGTATTATTAGGATTTTTATTTCTTTGTTTAACTCCAGATGAACAAGTAAAATATGTCAGGGCTGAACGATTAAATGATTTCAAATCGAAATCGCGATTTGAAACAATGAGATTTAGGACACGTTATCTAGAGTGCCTGACCAATAGGGCCGTTAGATTGAACGTTGCTATTCAAATGTAATTTGAACTTATTTCTAAAAAAGTCTTACATGAAGGCAAATGCTGACATTCAACTATAAAAGAACGGTTTCTTAATTTTACCCTCATTAATTTTGGCATCATTTTACGTAAATCTGCAGTGTTTACAGATCTGTTTTTGCGTCTCACTTCCACAATCGGCCTTTTTTGTCATTTTGAATGGTTAGCTAGGTTATTTTCTTCATTAGTAAAACTTACAGCTAGACCACTTCAAAACATTTGTTTTCTCTGAAATGCTGTGTTCTTTGATCCACAAGACAGACTTGTCGCTGTGGGAGGACCTCCAGACCGCAAGGACCATCCATTAATATTTTTTTTAATGAGGAAAAATACCCTTTTGTATAAAATGTACATATTGTACGTAGTTGTAGATTCACAAAGAACCGAACAGGTGATTTTTTTTGTGTTTTTCTTTCTAATTGATGGGTGCCCTTCTAGCGAGTATGATCACATATCATACCCAAACTGGTTAACTGGCGCAGACAGTAACTCCACATTACCTTCAGCAGGAGGTCATCATTTTGGACCATTTGTAATGACAAAGTATTACGCATTACTTTCAAAAAATGACGTTGCAGATATTGCAAAACACCGGGCATTGCCCCGCTCCTTAATTACAGGTCTATCTACCTGATTTTCATATTGGCAACAGAATTCAGCAAACAGTATGAATAAAGGTACTAAACAAGAGTCAGGACTGAATAATGTGCCAAGTTTGAGCACTGTAGATGACCTGGGCATGGACAATCCTAACCAAGTTGTAAGGAGGGAGCTCCATAAATGAAACATTTTTAATTTGATCTCTTTCCTTGCATAGCTGCATGTGGGCCTGTGTCGCACAGTTTCTACATTGTCTCTTATTCTGTTTTATTCTGTCTGTCTTGGTGATGTACTATTCTGATGTCCAAGTCTTATTAATATAGTCTGAAGCCTGCAATGCACTTATATTGGCTGGTTTTATTATTTGAGGCCTTAATGCTGTTCTTCTGTTAACTCGATTGTGTGGCGTCTGAGCGAGAGGTCTGGTCTGTTGATGTGGGCTCATCTGCTGCTCAAAATGGTGCCAACCTCTCCTTATAAATTATCTCTTCAGACTAGTAGTTGATTGATTAGCACGTCAGCATCTTTGCTATTCACATATAAAAAAAAAAAAGTGCAATAGATTCTCTATATTGAAAATTACAAATTCATATTGAATAGTGCATTGCCACAGAAATGCAAAGGCCCACCTTAAGATCGGTCTGGGTGATGGATTCAAAGGTACCGGCCAGCTTTTCTTTTTTTTTCTGAATGCCGTGATATTAAATGTACCCCTCTGCTGCCTACTGTGCAGTGGGCACCTCCGAAATGTTAAAAGTCTGCTTTCGATCTGCCTGCTGTTTTAATTCTTTCACTATTCCCACACTGTCATGGTCTTTCTAACTGACTTGTCTTGATCCTCAGGACATCAAGCATAAACGCAGCCATGAAAAGGAGCCTAAATCTTTACAAGGCACACACAGTGGGTGAGGGATAAGATTTGTGCATTCATGCCAAACAGGCTCTGTGTGCGGTTTAAACCTGCACATCTAGCTGTCAGTAATAGACTGAAAACAATATGGCGGTGCTGATGCTTCCCTTTTATAGGACGCAGCTACTTGGGATTTTGATTGCTCGTTTGATTGCTTCTCCAAGTATCGCTGGAATTTTTTTTATTTTTATAAGTTGGTGTTTGTTCTTGCTGTAGCTGCTTCTGCGGCAATTACTATCATAGAGAAATATTAAAAAGCAAGTACAAGCATAGATGTTAGGCCCAGCATCGTCAACTTAAGTTCAAATATATTCAATATTATATATATATATATATATATATATATATATATATATATATATATATATATATATATATTCCTTTAAAACCTTAACCTTATACATATATATATATATATATATACATACAGTGGAACCTTGAGATACGAACAGCTCTGTATACGAGAAATTCAAGATAGAAGGAAAGTATGAGCAAAAAATTCAGATCTAAATACGAGCATTGGCTCGCATAATGAGCCACGAGCCAGGCTGTGGGTATAGCTCGCGGCTTAGCGAGGGGGCGTGGTAGCTGTAGTGCACAGGTGGGAAACTGCCCACATCCATGATTGTTCCTGTGGCTGATGGGCTGTAGCTGCCATGTCCTCCCCGCATATATGGAGAAGCGCGAGCCGGTTTAGGGGGAGAAGAAGTAAACGAAAAGAGAGGAGAGAGTACGGAGGTTGCAGGCAGGCAGCAGCAGCAGAAAGTCGGTGCGGGAGAGCGAGAGAGTGCAGGCTCGCGTGTAGCTGAACAGTGAGCTGAACAGGCGAGCCAAACAGCTGAAGCAGGACGGTGTAGAGAAAGTCAGCTGCATTAAGAGTGTCTCGCCTGTTGCAGAGCCCGCATGGGAGAAGCAGATGATACGCTGACGCTAACAGAGAAGAAGCACCAGGGATTGTCATCTGTTTTTTAAAGACTGCTTCCTGTTGACGTTTTAACGTCGTGTTAAAGGATTGTTATTCTTGTGTATTTTAAACCTCCACTTCACAACTGTTTTAAGGATTATTTATTTAAAGATTTATTGAATGCTCTACTGCACTTTGGACACCTGTTTTGATTCTTTTAATAATCAGTTATATTATTTACCAGTGTTATTTATTAAAGGTAGACTACAGTATATATTATTTATCAGTGTTATTTGTTAGGAAAATTGATTTTTATCTTAATATTTTTGGGGTGCGGAACGGATTAACTGGATTTCCATTATTTTCAATGGGGAAGTTTGTTCTAGATACGAGAAATTCGCTATTCGAGCTCAGTGCTGGAACGAATTAAACTCGTATCTTGAGGTTCCACTGTATATTTTTTTTTTTTCAATATTCAAAACTTATTTTCTGGCTAATTTGACACCCCTTGTACACAATGTTAACTTTCCGATGCTGAGCAAACTGGCTGGCAAATTCTGATACATTTCAGCCGCCAGAGAGACTGCTTAGTGCTGGGGCCAATGTAGTGACGTGTCAGCATACATGTCTAAAACCAGCAAAGGGTGACATGCTGGTGTTCTTGACAAAAAAATCTGTAAAGACCACAGTGAATGTTGAGAAGAAGTAGAGATATCAGAAAAGCAAAGTATTATGTTGTTTGGTGTAATTTTAAGATTTCCGTTCTTCTGCACTATATCTTATAGCGGAAGCGTTTGTGAAAAAAAGTTCAAAAGTTAAATGCTCTTACTCTCCAAATGAAAGTTTTCTTTGAATGTGCAATATTTAAATATTTTGTGTAAGATTTAGATTCTATTTCTATTATATTTACTGATGACTTTCTGTTAATTATTCTGTGGTTTGTCAAGTTATACACTTACATGCTGGATGTTCCATTCCTTACAAATTGTGCAATATTTATATGCTGCTCCTGAGCCACAAGTCACAGCTTTGGTGACAATTGTTCTTTGTTTGATTGTTTTATGCTGTTTGCCAATTAAATATGTCATCCTTGCATTAGAATATAAAACATTATTTTGATGGTATCTCTCGTGGTAATGCTCCATCATGTTTTAAATCTATTACACAGTGAATGTTGAACTGAAGCTTGACTTTAAAAAAAATGATCGCAAATCAAATTACAATCACAGTATCTGTTAGAAAAATTGCATTTAGATTTATTTTCCCCAAATCGTTCAGCCCTAGAATAGGAGGAGGAGGTTGGGAGCACGCGCTGATCTCCATGAGCACTAAATCAATAACCTGAGAGGGAAAAAAGTAGCCCGGCCTTCTAACCATTTCATTTCTATAAGCAAAGGCTGACATTTAATTTCATTATTAACAAATCACACTTTTGTTAATCTACATGTATTATTAATAGATTTGGTATCACTTTTAAGCAACTTTAATTTCCATCCATCCATTAATTTTCCAACCTGCTGAATCCGAACACAGGGTCACGGGGGTCTGCTGGAGCCAATCTCAGCCCAATTTTAATTTAATGTTCATAAAATATTTCAAGTTACAGATGCATACATTAAGTGCTTTCACCACCAGATTTTGAAGCCTTCCCAGACAAGATCCAGAGTTGATCCAAGCATGGCATGAAAGCATAGGAGGAGGACGAGGAGGAAGTTGTTATCATTGCTTCTCGCCTGTAGAGGGCCGAGGCGGTTTGTTTGGGTGCACTGCAGGTGAGAACTGGTTTAGTCTGGTGCTGCAGACTTGGGCTCCATCCACACTACTATGTTTTCCTTTAAAACCTTAAGAAATCAGTCCCTTTTGTTCACATAACCTTGGCATTTTTAATCCAAGAAAAGGAGACTTTTGAGAACACTTCTGAAAATGCTAACATTGCAATGTGTGCAGGCAGAAATGTAGACTCTAATCATGAGTGGATTTCTTGTGCTTATTAAACAGGCCTTTGATGAGTGGATCCTTCTCATCCGTGTAATTCCCTGATTGGTCATCCTTCACGAAGAAAACCACATACAGTAGAAGAGTTGCTTTCCATGGTGCTAGTTGTGTTGCTTACCTGTATGCATCTAAGTTGGATTTTGGACATTTCGAAAGCCGCATGCATGCGCAAAAAGGCAAATAATTTACCAGTCGCTTCAAGGATTTTTCTGCAGATGCATGTATGCCAGGTGTAGGTGAACATCTAATGTTATATGTGTTTTCACTCATTTTTGTGTGGATTCTTATTGTAAACTATGTGAAATGCTAGTGTGGACAAGGATCGTTTTCATTTAAAGTACCGTTTTAAGATGAAAATGTAGTAGTGTGGATGTAACCGTAGCAAGTTATGGTGGAGCGCAAGTTTAGTCTTCAGTTGTGTACTAACCATAGGTTGAATTCCTCATAGTATGCTATTTTCAGGTCATTGCTATTGACTCATTATGTTAGTTCATTATTGTGGCTCCTTGAAGAACAGACCTCGCTTTTATAAGCAATTAATGCAGAAATCCAGGTGTTTGCAAAGGGTACTCAAACTGTTTCTTTCAACTGTCAAAATGATGTTAAAATTTGAATGGCAGAAACAATTTATTTACAAAACATACTTCATATGTGCAAGATGATTTACAGGAATGTCTCAGCCTGTTCGCCATCATGTTCAACACATGTAACATATATGGCACATAAATTGTCCACAAAAATTGTTTACAAGTATATGCATAGCAGTACCATTAGTGTTAATATCATTTTGACTCACCCTGTATTCCTGTGCTTTTTAATGAAGTTGATGACATTATGGAAAAGCAAACAAAATAGGAAGGCAGCATTAAGCCATTAAAACAAACAACTATGTATTCAACCCTGGCCTGGAGCTGTTATCTGGAAAGAAACTGTTGGTCAGACTTCTTGCACAAAAATCCTTCACAACTACTCCTTTCCAATGAATCCTATCCTTCCAAATTTTCCTTCTGTAACTTGGCAGAAGCCGAAATGTTGATAATGGCGCGGTCAACCCAGAAATGCCTGTTTTTTTCCCTCCTTTTCTTAACCTGGCATTTTTTTTTCCTGACTTTTCCAAGGTATGTCTGACATCATCCTAAAAACAACTAAGGTGAGTGGCTTAGTCTGAAAACGTTTGAGGAAAGAAAACATTCTCTTATGAGAAAGCCAGCCATACAGTTCAAAACAGTAGTGTCAATGCACATTATCACTAGTAGAATAATTTCATGAAACATTAATATGTGTGGTGCTATACAGTAAGTCTGGTCCTCACTATAACCTGTTTTGTATGCAGCTGTTCTGAGAGGTTGGGTGACATTTGATGTGCGCAGTGAACACCTCTACTTCTCTCCGTAGCTCCAAGAGCATGTGAGGTCTTCTGAGATGTCTCCATATACTGTATGCTCTAAGCAGGTGATGTGCTTATGTGGACCATCTTGTCTTTTCAGCAACATTCTCGGCTAAACCAGCAAGATGTACTATTGTTTGCACCGGGTACAAGAGACTTAAGGGTCACCTACTTCCCTCAAATCCATAAGTCTGACATTAGCACAGCCAATGAATGAAAACATGAATGCAGACTTTATGTTCAAATTCACCAGAGGAAACACCCGATTGACTTTCTTTTTCTGCTTTGGCACTGTCTGCATGAAGATGAAGTCTGGTTAAAGGATTAAATCTTATGAGACCATCTCCTCCAAAGCACCCACACACTCACCAGTTTTCCCCTTTGCTGTGCCGAACGGGTCTCTCGCAGGGCGTACACATTCCCACAAACAGAGATCTCACGCCACACACCCGGGGAGGGGTCATCACTGAACCCACCAGTGGGGTGCATTACCAGGACGCCATTCGTAGTCAAGCCATCCATCAGGCCATCTGAAGTCCGCCACTTTGCTGCCCGCTCCTAGACAGTAGAAGTGAAGAATTAGAGGATTACAATTAGTTAGGAAAGAGTGCGCTGCCTTTCTGCTTGGACACCCATTAGGATAAAACTCTCCTTTGTAGTGGAGTCGGACCCATACTTTTTTTACATTCCATGTGTTTTATAATGTTTTTGAATGCAAGAAAGCATACATTTATATACGGAAAATAAATTTTGTTTAAAAACGCACATATGCAAAATGTTTACCACAGTCCAGAAATATTGTGATGCCTTTATTCAAACTTTTCTCATTTTTATGGCTACTTGTCCTTGTGAGATTACATGATGCTGGCATCACCTCATGCAACTTGACACCATTTCTAGTCAGACAAGAACTCAAATGTACAGTAGTGGCTGAAGAATGCTGCCTCTAAACTATAAACTAGGAATTGCCAGGGGGTGACTGATGATTCAGTTACAACTTTTAACTTACATTCAAATTTCATAAAAGTTTACGAGATCATCTCGTTTTGCCAGCCAATCACCATGAACTTCCACAGGTAGCCTAGTGACTGAACAGGTGCTTACTGGGTATGTTGATTTCAATTGCAATTTCGGCTCATCTTTTTTTTTTTTATCTTATCTTTGGCTCCAAAGTTTGAGCCTCTCCTCCATTTGCATACTCCGAAACACATTCATCATTTTCTTGCAGCCACTCTAAAGGCCTGTTTATACTTGGCATGACCGCGTGCCTGCTGATAGGGCTGGACAATATATTTTTGTTTCAATATTTAATAAAAATCAATATGCAAAACCCGATGTTGCGACGTTCAGCACTTTTACTTCATCTTCCATAACTTCTCCTGAGCGTTAAATAAAATCCACTCACTCTCCAGTGCTCTTTTCTAAGCATGTCTGCGTCGACATGTAACCTGGTGATGTTGAGCATGAAAAAATAAAAATACAGTGAGGATCAGAAGGGGCAACATTTAGATGTACAGCATATGTTACGGCATATGAAAAGGCCATCCTGGCACATGCAGCACTTGCAACGTGCTCTTACGCCTCCTTGGCAAAACAGGTCCCTGCTAAGCAAGGTTCCATAAAATGTTCAGCAGTGGAAGGTTGGGGAGTTGAGGAACTGCAGTGACTGCCATATTTCTAAAAACACGCTTGCCTGCTTAAATTGTGCCCAGAAAATAGTCATACTTTGTCAGCGTCAAATCACCACACAAATGGTGTTAGCAATTCTCCCTAATTCACATCAACCAGTAGTGAGACATCCGTGAAACGTCTAAGGTCCCATTCCTTCATTTCACGTACTGTACTCCCCACTACTAAAACATTACAAACAGGAATAAGAACAGCATCCTTCATTGTGTTTTTCTTTCTTCAAAGTTATGGGGTAAACTGCATTATTTTCATATTGAGTTTGTATTTTTGTTTAGCAGGTGAATGTAGCTTGACTGTAAGAAAGTCTGTCCTTAATGATTAAGTTACAGTGCTGTGTTATCTTGTTTAGTGTTCTGTTTTGTCCTTGTGTACTCACCATTACTTTGCATTTGCCCCTTTAAGAAACAGCACTTTGCAATGTTTAACTTATAAAGTTTTCTAGGTAGAGTGCATCAGTGATCAAACACAAGTATATCCAGAGTTAAATAAAACACACAAATGTTCCAAAAGATTAGCTAATGTCTATACAATGTTTATCTTTGGTTTTATATTACCCTTCCTAGCAAGCGATCTTTCACATCTTTAAACTCGGCATGTGGCATTTGTTTGGGATACAGCGATCCTTCCCGTGCCATTGTAGATAAATGCAAAATTTTTTAATATAGGTTCTGTTAATTGTTAATAATTGTTTTGTAATTCTGTTTTAAGAATTGGTAAAACCTTTTCCAAAACTGTTAACTTGAGCTGTCAAAAGCACTGGAAAGATATTGCATTTTTATTCCGCATTTGGTTCTGTTTCATTGTTTATTTTAGACCACTCATGCAAATGTCTTCAAACTGAAGAACTGGATTTCGTTATTTTAGTATTTGGTATTTGGCACACTGTATTATGTTTATAAAATAGGCAGCAAAAGGATTACATATACTGTCGTCCTCTGTGCTCTGTTCTGTGAAATATTATTAGTTATTGTATATGCAAATACATAATTTGGGACAATTACTAATGATGTCAATTAAAAAAAATATTTTTACATTGTGCACCATGTACATATATTATGATCAGTGATTTGCAAGGAAATTAATTAAGAGCTTGGTCTTTCTTTATATAAAACCGTCAAATGAAGAAAGAGAGATAGCAATATTTACTGACTGACACACACTGATGCCAGCAATGTTTTGAACGCAATGCATTCAAAGGAAAGTCAAAATTAAGTGATGAAGACCAAATAACATGCTATTTGAGGCATGGCTATTCATGAAATTGTTACATTGTGTGTTTTTAAAACAGTTTCCTTTGCTAGTCTTATATATAAACGCCTACACATGGAAGTGTGCATGTCTGTCCGGCCCGGAAGTGAGAGGTGGAGTCGGGGTAAGGGCTCCACCTCTGAGGAAACAGATAACTCGCTTAGCCGCTAATAAGACAAGCGAGGTGAGCATGTCAGCAAAACGAAACCGCAGAAGAAAGACAAAGTCGCTTAGCCGCTAACATCGACAAAACGGTTTTACTTTTCCTCCCGCAGCTAACGCACAAATTATGCGAGCACATCAGCAAAACCAATGATCCTAGAAGAGAGATGCCCAGAGTAGTTCCTTTCAATTTCCTGACATCCCTACATTTCTGTTTTTTTTCTGATGATTTCAATAGTTTCTAGGACCCCGGGCTTTTTACAGCACAGGCTTACACAGCTAGTATTTTATAATATTAATGTGTTTATAGTAAATATGGTGCTGAACTTGAGTCTTTAAGGTGTTTTGAAAACATACCAAGATATATCAAATAATGCAGTTTTTTAACTTTCAAAATAATCCTCCATATCCAGATTCTCGTCACCGCACCGTCCTGTCTGTTTCGACTAAGCCCGCTCTAGACAAGATAAGGGCTCAATCGAGGAACAGTTGTATCAAGTGATTTGATGCAACACTCATCTATAAAATCCAATATTAAAAGCACACAGAGATGGGCAAATATGTGCAAATTCATGGGAAGAAATCATCCAGACCCTGGGCAAAGATGAAGTTTGTGCAGGCAGAAATGGAAATATCTGTGAGATCGATACGTAAAGGCAAAGAAAAAAAACAGAGGCTACAACTGCACAGTGCTGCACACTGAATGCTTGAATTAGAAACAGACAAGATAGATAGATAGATAGATAGATAGATAGATAGATAGATAGATAGATAGATAGATAGATAGATAGATAGATAGATAGATAGATAGATAGATAGATAGATAGATTTTATTAATCCCAAGGGGAAATTCACATACTCCAGCAGCAGCATACTGATACAAAAAAAAAAAAACAATATTAAAGAGTAATAAAAATGCAGGTAAAAATAGACAGTAACTTTGAATAATGTTAACGTTTACCCCCCCCGGGTGGAATTGAAGAGTCGCATAGTTTGGGGGAGGAACGATCTTCTCAGTCTGTCAGTGGAGCAGAACAGTGACAGCAGTCTGTCGCTGAAGCTGCTCCTCTGTCTGGAGATGACACCGTTTAGTGGATGCAGTGGATTCTCCATAATTGACAGCATGATGTATGATGGTGACTTAAACTGAGTGTGGTTTACCAGGCCTGTCCCATTCCAAGCAAAAGACAATCTCACCCAATGGCATTCCTGGAGAGGTTCATTCCAGGATGTTGTGGTCTGCAATTCAGGGAAGGGCCCACAGGAGGGGCTCAGAGGCACCCTAACTAAATGTAGAAAGCAGACCATTTTGATAAGGATTATCAGCAGCTCTACTCTGAAAACTGTCTTAAATGTTGAACTTTTTGCTGTCAAGCGTGTTAAGCTTTATTATATAAAAAGATGTAAAATGTGTTCTAAATGAACAAAATAAAAAAGATGACAATAAATCAATATTTATGTATATGTAATTGTTGTAATTGTATGTAATTGTTACAGTAGTTATGTTAAGTGATATGTTCATTTTTTTCCATACTTCGGGAAAATTGTTAAAGACAGCCAAATTTGAGATCACAGATGGCTCATAGTTTACTGAAAAATTAATTTAAATTTTTCACAATAACACGTGAATTCACTTAATAGGACAACAGGAACTGGACAAAGGATGTGTAATGACTAAGATTCACTTATTTCAGGCCTTTTTTTAATGATTACTTCTGCGTTTCTAAGGCAGCAACCTTTACAACTGTCAAGTCAGTAAGATTCTAAACATTTTTTTAATACAGTTAAAAACACATGAATGAGATCCCTTAGCCTTTCACTCACCTGTCACTCTTTAGATCTCAAAAGCTGGCTAAGCATTTAGGTGTTTTCTATTAAATTATCATGTTAAATAAATTAGCAATTAGCTTTGGTCAGAATTGGGAGACATTAAAATACTGTATTCAGGACAACACCCCAAAGCACATTAGTGATCACAGACTTAAGACTCTTTGTGGCAACTCACCCCAAGGAAGATGTTTTTGGACGAGTCAAACCCAGCAGCGTAGATCCTTGTAGTGTAGGGTGGGTTGCGTTCACAGATGATGCGGCAGGCATATCGTGAAATGGTACTCTGGGCTGACTGGCCCTCATTAGCACCCTGGCTATTCGGGGATGTGTCTGTCACCACAAAGTCAATCATACTTTCTGTAGAACGCCCTATCTGTGAAGAAGAACACAATAGGATAATATCAGTCCTTGAAGTCCACTGGACAAGGTTTTCATTTTGTTTTGTATTTAGGAAGTTTATCAGGCAAAGTCTATACTCGAGAAGACACACTCACAATGGATCAATTTGGGGCCTCCTGAGAGTCTCTGGGATATGGTAGCTAACCATCATCCAGACAGACATTGATAGGGAGCAGAATTCAAACCTTGGACTCTGGAGGCATGCTGGCCAATGATGATGAGAATAATAATTTGGTAGTAATTTCGGAAAAAAACGTTACCCAAATAAATGTACTGCATGCACAGCAAATGAGTAGACAAAAGAGCCCACCACTTCTCAAATCTTGCACTACTGTTTTCGACACTTTGGCATTAATCCAATCAGTTAGCTGGAGAACTTCATGTCCACAGAAAACCCTTGACTAGCCTTCCTGAAGAGCAGTAACGGATGATACTAAACCGACCTCGCAACCTGTATCATCATGTCAGAAAGGCATTGATGTGTTTTGAGGGTTCATCAGTGACTTCAAGGTTAAAGGGAGTGTAAGCTGATGAATACGGGTACTGTATATCTCAGGGGATGCCAACAGCTTCTCATTTCTCATCACCCTCTCCAGAGTCAATAAACCAGTTCCTCAATTGGGCCCCTGGTAAATATCCATTTCAGTGACTCTTGGTGCCTCTTACTACCCTCATAACTTTTACTTGGTTGGGTGCTGTAGGGGACCTTCTGAAGTACTGTACTGTACTTTTATTGGCAGAACCACTGGATTGTACTTTATTATTAAGTTAACAATACTTATCATTTAAAACTTATTTAAATAAGGTTACTTGTACTTTATAAAGAAACAAATTTCCTTAGTCTTCCATTTCTTGAGTAGGGTGTCAGGGAATTGAAGTCTTTACAGGTGGCATTGGGCAAAATGGATGAACCATGGAGGCTGCCTGAGACATCCAGCCCTTTAAGGGCCATGATGAAATAATAATAATTCTTTGCATTTATATGGCGTTTTTTCTCACTACTCAAAGCGCTCCGCAATTGCAGGTTGAGGACCTTGCTCAAGGGCCCAACAAAGTAGTCCCTTTTTGGCATTTACGGGATTTGAACCGGCAACCTTCCGATTGCCAGTGCAGATCTCTAGCCTCAGAGCCACCACTCCGCCTACGTGAAGTGATGAAGGGACAGCATGGAGTAATATAAGGATTTCTATGTTGGTGTCCTTGTAGCAGGAGCACTCTTTAACAGACAAATGAAAAACACCACGTAAGCAAGAATATTAAATCCTTAGATGTGTGCAGGTGAGTGTGAGACTGGGGGCAAACACCATGTTGCAAGGTGTGGTTAAGGAGCAGGACACATCAGCCACTTGTTGTGTAGCATTTGTGTGTTTCAGCCACATGCTTTCATAGTACACTATAAGGGTGTCCATTACAGCATTGCTGTCTGCCTTGTACCAGACGTGCTACTGCTACATGTAAAGAGTAAATTCATAAAATGGCTAGCTGGACATTTTGGTTGAGTTTCTGAGATGAACAGACATGCCTCTCCCATTAATTTCTTATGTTCCGCTATCAGCCAGACTAAAACATTTTGATCACTAACTGCCCCTTCCCACACTAAATTGGTTTTGGCCTATTATAGCTTAAATAGATAATCACATCCTTTGTCTTTGAAAACTACAGATACATTCAGTTATTTACAGTATACTAAGACAAAACTACTGAACTAATCGGTCCATGCAAATTATTCTAGCCAGCACACCTCAAACTGTGGTTATGATGGGATTTTAACAATCTGACTACCAATACAATCACCACTGTTCAGTAGGAATTTCCAGCAGGTGGCATTCCCTTACCATTTGTCTGCAGGCATCTTGTATCAAGACCATTGTCAGTAGGTCTCATCGTTTTTTAAATGGTGTTAGCACACTTAGCACAGAAGAATAACAGTAAAAGAACAGCCATTAAGTCTGCTTGTCCACAAAGATATTGACCCAAACCCAGTGAACGTATCTTATCTCATAAGAGATAAATCCTAAATCTGTGTCCGGCTCAAGTACAGGGTAGCCCTCTCTAGTCCAGTTTGCCCAGCTCCCTTTTTACCTGGAACATGTCCGTGTTGGTGTCATGTGTGTACTCCACGATCACTGAATGGCTCCTTGATAATGTATACGAAATGCTGTGCTGACTCTTGTTGCTGAGCGCCTGCAGGTAAAAAATGGCAATAAATACAACCAAATGAGAATGGCAGTCATGAACAATGGAAATACAAACAGGCTTTCTGGTCATTAGGACTTGGGTAAGACACTGAAAGATTGCTTACTGGAAATGTTTTTCCAAACAGAAGGGAACACTCAGCAACAGCTGGCAGCCTTTCATGGGCCCAGTAATGAGGCAGTCATTTTCTTTTGTGTGTTTTCCCATAAGAATTCAAATGCAGCGACACCCCGAGGGATGGGGAGGATCACCTTTAATTCCAGTTTGGAAATACAAGGGATGCTTCTCCCTGGAAGAGCTTTAGCTGGCTGTGGTTTAAGATATGGTTGAGGTACAGGAAGCATCAGTCAGCCATGTAAAGGTGCCAGGTCATCAGTGCTTGCCCATTTAGGACTCATGAACATGCTTTAAAGGTTAAGGTTCTTGCTTTGATGAAAATCAATATTCTCAAATCATATCTACCAATTCCAGCTATCTCCTTAACCTACCTTAGATACAAGTGGGGTCGATATATTGTGAATAACGTCTGGCTTCACACCATTTGCCTTGGGCCTCTTGTAAAGCGCTAGTCTACTCCGCCGTCTTCCTTTATCTCCATTAGCTAGAGAACCGTTGTACCTACAACCAAAGAACATAAGTCTTATGACGAAGTCAATTCAGACCACTGCCGCCGCAACTGAGCTGCCATCAGTAAATGGTTTGGCAAGCTCTCCTTTAGATTCACTTCACTTCCAAGCAGGCACTCTTTGTGCTAAGTGGAATTTGAAGCAGCATTTTAACTGATGGAACCATGGGCACATCAGTAAAGAAGGACATATGACTGACTTCAAAATTATAAAGGAGTGACAAACTGGAAAGATGGGGTGAAACAATCAGGGAAGGGTGAAAAAGATGAGCTAACATCTTAATTAGTGGAAAAGGGAAAGGAAGGGATGCTACATATTTGGGGGATTTTACACAAAAAACAGGCAAATTCAGTAAATACAATTTGCAATAAATCTTACAGTAAGGTCTCAATGTTCAGATGTTTTTTCTGTGCGTACTAAGTCCAGGGAACTTCTTTGCATGTTGGGAACCTGGAACCTTTGAGTTACAAAGAGACTTCTCCATCAGTAAACTTTCACCCAGTTCCCCAACTGCTACTTGTGCCTGGGCTGTTGCAAAATGCCAGAAGCACATGACTGGCATGGACGTCATTGCTATAAATATTTCCATGCTCACAGAAAAATAATCACAGAAAACAGTGACTTGATGACGTAAGTCTAATAATAAGTAAGTTTATAATAAAAAAAATTATAACAATAACAACACAGAAGTCAAAATGCGTTCCTTACAACAAGTGTGCCAGTGGTTTTTAGAGTGTTTGTAGACATTTCCAAAGTCAATGTGTTTTGTAAAATCACAGATTCGGCATATAGTGGGTGTATATCATGTTTTGTGGCACAAATGCCTGAGTGTCACTTCCTCCTTCTTTTGTTTCTGTTAAAAAATACTTTTCTAAGCAAATTGTTTAAGCATTAACACAAAACTTAAGTGTTCAACTGCTGTTTCTGGTTATGTCATCAGTCTCACAACACACTTAAGACACTTTGTCGTTGTCTGCTTCAAGTGTCATACTCAACTTGGGGACAGACATTGTGTTCTTCTAAATGAGCTCATATTTCTTATTTATGACAGACTAACTGTACCAGCCACATGTACCAGTTGTCATGTGACCATTCACAAGGTGACAGGTGCAATCTCTGTTGTATCATGTGCAAATTCTGAATTATTTTTAACTGTACCTCAGTAATCCAAAACTATCTTCTTTCTGGGCTTATATGTTCAGTGCTTCCTCAAAAGAGGTATGTACCAGTGAGACAGTTTGTGATAAAAATATTAAGAATCATCTGATATTGTTTTAATTTCTTTAAAATTTTACATAAATACATCACAATGAGGATGTCATTTTTGTTA
This sequence comes from Erpetoichthys calabaricus, assembly GCF_900747795.2. NCBI lineage: Eukaryota > Metazoa > Chordata > Cladistia > Polypteriformes > Polypteridae > Erpetoichthys > Erpetoichthys calabaricus. Next base: position 82,730,937 of record NC_041394.2, read on the forward strand.
TATTGTAGATACCCTTGTGTTTAGAAATTATTACAAAGAATGATGATACAATTATCTCTAATGCATGTTAACTTATATGTGTTTATGTTTTTAAATAGCTTCTGTAAAAAGCCAAATTTCCTCATGGGGATAAATAAAGTTATATCTAATGTATACATTAAAATCTGTAATGCACAATGTGCCTTCTGCTGTGATGTAAATACAACATATACTGTAAATAAAAAAGCTTTTGCCCAATCTCCATGGGTCCATGTAGGATCCCCTCCCACATCCCAGATTATACATACTATTGAATATATAATATTGACTAGAATATTGGAATGTTAGGAAAACTGACAAGTCGTAACTGACCTGGAATGAGTGCACATCTTCTGCACTGGACTGGCAACTCATCCCAGGTCAGTTCCGGTGTTTTGCGTGATGCTACTGGAAGGTTAGTGCTGAGCTCTGAGGGGTAGACTGGCAAAGCAAACCCTTGTGAGCACAGGGGACATTCATTTTATGTCCTTTCCTCCAGGTGAGTATTCAGAACTTAGGTACAGTGGAACCTTGGTTTGTGAGCATAATTCGTACCGGAAACGTGCTTTTAATCCAAAGCACTCGTATATCAATGCTAATTTCCCCATAAGAAATAATGGAAACTCAGATAATTCGTTTCACAATCCACAAATATTTATATAAAAATGATTAATACAAAAGTAAAAATACGTAAAACAAATTAACCTGTACTTTACTTTTGAAAATAATTGTGGCTGGTGTGAGGGAGACGAGTGAGAAGAGGAGGAGGAGAATTATTGTGTAGGACAACTTTCACTCTAACAGAATCACTGCTATCTGCTGGCTTACTGGAATCTCTTTCTTTTTTTGCAGCTTTAACATGGAACCTATCCAATGACAGATACTTTTGCCTGAAGAGTCACTACACTTGGACACAAACTTAAAAAAATGCTTTACCCCAAAGCAACCGCAGGCTCCCAGCACTGTAGCAGTACGCCGTAAAAGTGAATCAGAAAAGATCATGGTCATGCTATAAGCGCCTGCCATTGATGGGTGATGCAAGGAACATTATAAATGCAAGAGCACAGTATTACATAGCCACTAACCTGGTCACGACCCTGCCTGATTGCTGTATAGGAGAGTGGTAGATCCCGCTACAATAAATAACCGTGCTGTTCCTGTTTCACGCTGAATAAAGCTGGTTTTGCTAATGTACTGAGACTCAGCCTCGTGTTTTGGGGTGCATGACAGGGACTCACACGTTACAGCACACACACGTGGTCACCATGCTATAGTAAACAGTATACGCTCATACGGATGTTGACTATATGAGTGAGGCACGCCAACTGAGAATGAGCATGGGAAACGATTACCCACAATCCCCACGTGATGCTCAGCGGACAAAGCGTATACGTACTACTCGTATTACAAGACCTCACTCATTTATCAAGTTAAAATTTGTTAAAAATTTTAGCTCGTCTTGCAAAACACTCGCAGACCAAGTTACTTGCAATCCAAGGTTTTACTGTGTTCTGTTTTTTTCTTTTTTTTTACACCACATATTGTCTTTCAAGTCTTCTTATCAATACTGTAATTGCAGAAGACCAGAAAGACATTTTGATTCCTTCAAAAAGTTTTGTTTCTTCTTATATTTTCACTGTCATTCAAGGATGTTTGTCTACCTGACCTTGAAGAAGCAAAGTAAACTCCAAAACCTGTCTGCCAAAGAAGACTTGATGGGATGTAAGTGACTGGATGTTAATGATTGGACATTTCTTTTCAGATTCAGTTTCCAGTTAAAACCTAGCTTCAAATGTTTAAATTAATATAATATCTTCTACTGTTATGACTACAAAACAATATGAATCCTGAAGGCTCAATTTTGGAAGCTGTTAGCTCAAATGTATTGCTTGTTTTGTTAGTTTTTTGACAAATGTGTTCCAGTTACTTGTTTTAGATGTACTCTGCGGTTTTTTGTAATAATTGTTAATACTGCAGTGGGTTTCTTTAATGAGATGGATAGTGCTATATTAATGATATTTCCACTTTCAGGACATACTGATTTGAATAGCTTTAAGTCAGATTTTTATTCAATATTGTTAGGGTGTCAAGTCTTTTTTAGAATTCATTTTATTTAAGATTTGTGTAGATAAGCTTAGTTTTTCACTTGAAGTATTTTATTGTTATTCAGTTATTCTGGTGGCGTCACCACGTTGCCATTCTGTTTAATTGTGAGCGTTCATGTGTTATTTTGCATAGGTGCCAGCATATTGTTTATAGCAGCATCTCAATATAGGGTACTGACAAGCCACAGAATGTGCCATCATCAAGTAACCATTATAAAACAGGAGCAGCACACAATGTCCGAGCTTTTCAACAAAAGGGGAAGATTCAACTAATAAAAGCAAACAAACCAATTTCATAAAAATGAAATAGGGTTTTGATTTTACATTTGTTCCGGCTTCTGATTTTGGCATTCATGTTTATGTTAGTCGATTCTCTGTGTTTCAGTCCAGGCTACAACTGACCATTCTTTTGTCATGCCCCGTAAACTTTTTTGCATCTCTGCCATTTATAATTCCTTTCTTAAGGAACATAACAAGTATGACTTCTGAATGATTTTTATCTTCCATGTATCATGATGGCAACAAATGGGGTAAAGCCATGTATGAATATTAAAAACTGCTCTGGATTTTACTCAGGTAAAACTAAGACTGAAACAGAAACAGAATTTGGTTATTAGTTAACACCAACATTAACTAACATCATTTTAGTTGTATGTCTTAACTGCAGATAAAAATTGAGAATTTACTGCTTTCTGCGAATGCAGCTATTCCCAGTAATAGATACTAAGAGGACAGCCTTGCAGAAAACCTCATTTCTCACCACTAGCTTGACCATAACTGGCTTACATATCCTTTTGTTTCTATGTAAGCGCAGAATATAATGTGGAGACAGTAATGTTAATTTGGCACATAATAAATAAGCCATTTTTTAAACAGTGCACATTTATCTGCATACAGTGAGCAGTGCTTATTATAAACATTTATCTTCTCCTGTTATCTCCTAAACTAACCATAGATACAATATGTAACCCATCCAACTTTTTGTTGAGCTGTACTGCACCCTGAGTGTGAATGGCAGGACAGAGGAATTAAAATTCAAGAGGGTAAGGGGGTTGAATATAGAGAACAATAAATCATTCTTGCCCGTATCTTGTACAGTATGGGTCAGATGTTTAATGCAAAAGGACCTCAATTGTCATAGCAAATCCATCTGCCTCTTTCTCTGAGTCCTGTGGGTTGTGGTGTTTTCTGCTAGGAAAATTCATATTCAGACATACATTGCAAACAACGAAAATAGTCTGAATAGGTAGTGTGTTTGTAATGGATTCATTCATTCATTAAACCATCATCCCACTGCATCATCTCATGGATCAGTTCAACATAGATCATTCAGATAGCTAATGTAATTCAGAAAACTGTCACTGAACTGCAAACAGACAGCAGCACCATTAGGACCAGTAGCACCTCTCAGGATGGAAATTGCTCAGGTCTTACCCCAGTACAATGAGCTCCCCATATTTGACCGGATCCTTGTCATTGATGATGAGGTTGTCGTGGTGCTGGGAGGCGGGCACTAGAGGTGACGAGGATGAAGAAGTCGTCTTTTTGCAAGACTGACGCAGATCCAGGGAAGAAGGGGGACATAGTGCCTCGGAGCTTCCCTCGAGAACCATCCCGCCCAGGGCCCAATCAGGGCAGGGCACCACAAGGACAGCCTATTGCTCTGCAAACAGAGAGAGAAGAGAGACACAGTTAACCTTATGTGCATTGTATGACTTGAAATTACCCTGTTAATTGCTGGAAAAAACATCCACCCATCAATCCATTTTTAGACCGCGCTTTAACCATTGTAGAATGGCAGGGCACCAGAGACTCCATTGGCAGCATGATGCACAACCCTGTATCAGACACCAGTCCACCACAGGGGTCACGTAAGCATGTTAGAGTCACAAAAAAACTACATGTGTTTGAGATGTGAAAGGAAAGACACCAGACTGGGAACCGAACCGAGGTTCATGTACGTGTGACATAGCACTGCATCAGCGATCATCAGTACAACAGAAGGGAGCTTTATAAAATAATGACTGCCTTACTAACTCTTGAAGAGGCATGGTGATCCAGTGAGTCACAGCTTCAGGAACCCAGGGTTCAATTGCCAGCTTGCACATTTCCCTCCAGTTTCCACACTCATCTCAAAGATTGGCGTTAATTGAGGTGAGCTTGCAATGTAAAGGACTGGTGACTTGTTATAGCGAAGCAGGAAATGGACAGATGAATTTATGGTTTACATTGATGAATATTCAAGGCTATAGTGCAGTCTTGTCCAAAACTATTCCCTGTGGATGCTGGTTTTTGTTCCAACCAGTTACACAATCGCAGACTCATTTTACCTAGAATTGATCTCATTGTTTAATTTGCTGGTGTTTATAACAGAGCAACAGTTGGAGATTTACATTCATAAGACATTTAGAAATATTCATATTTCAGCACAGTTTAAAATTCAAAACTCCCTTTCTTCATATTCCAAGTAATTCACCTTTTTTACTGGTGTTTGCTCCTTTAGTGGTATTATAATAAATGACAATTACCAACCAATGAGTGGAGCAGCCAAAATGACAAATGGCACAGAATGATGACCTGTTCACTATCAGGCCCACTATAGGTAATGGCTTAACTGACCAGAAAACCTGGAAAAGGTGAGGAGAAATTATAGTAGTGGTGAAGAACAAATCCTTAAAAATCAAGATAAAAATGGTAAATTATCTTCATGTAACACAAATTCTTGCTACATTCTAATAACATTATTTAGCTAACCCAGTATTGACATTTCTGGTGTCAAGCCTTTCAACATTCTGTGTCATTTGCCACTCTGTCTACTCCAGTCACAGAATTAATAGGACAGTAATAAAAAAAGAGTTGAGACCTTAAAAAATTGGGAAAATATTTACATTTCTAAATGTCTTACAAATATAAATGTCCAACATATACACACCATGCACTGAACAGGGCTCATTTATTGTTATTTATTATTTGGCTGTTGCCTTTTGTTTTTCCAGTTGGAGCACAAGCAGGTGACGTGACTTGCTCATGATCACCCAGCATCACTAGTGGGATTTAAACCCCCCAATCTCAGACTTTGAAGTCTTACCCACTGCACCACATTGCCTACCATATATCGCTTGTACAATTACTAAGCAATCCAACCATTCTTTAGGGAACAACATCTCATGCAGAGTGTGGATGTGCTGGGATTTGAACCCAGTACTCTGAAAATGTAAGGCAGTAGTGCTAAACACACTGCCACTGAACTGTAAAATTCATTTGAGTTGCTGTGTAAGTACTCTTGGGAAATGCATTGTATAAGGTGATAGTAGGAAATTTTAGTTGTGAGACTCTCCTGAGGCGTTGCTCATGCATTCAGTACTGCAGTGTTGTTAAAGGTGCTATACAAATGAAAACTAGGCTGTTTGTTTGGTTTTGCTGTGTGTTTAAATTAGATTGTGTTTTTGTGTGTGCATTAAGTAATTTGTAAAGATTGTAATTGTATTTACCCTTAAATTTGTTACAGTGCTATAAGCCTGTGCTCAGTGAAGACTGCTTTACAAAAAATAAATTGAATCAACAGGAACTAGAAGAATAAGCGCCCTGCTCTGGCTCACAAAGCACCAAGTCATCCCTTCTGTCTGCAAAAGCTGCCATGACTGATTTACTTATTCCCACAATGCTTTGTTTTGCTGAAATGACCAAAATGGAGTAGAAGTGCATTACACGCCCAGGTGAGGTTTAACGTTGTCCACCCTTCCGTTTATTGTACCAGTTTCACTCCATTCAAGGTTGTAGGGTGCCTGTGCCTATCCAGCTCATTTAGGTGCAGGAAACAATCTTTGTTGGAATTACCAGTTTGCCAGTGGGCAATCATAATCATACCCTGGCATGTAAAACTGGCAACTGAGTAAAGAATAAAAGGCACCCAAAAGGAAGGAATAATGAAGCGGATCATGTTATGCAAGATCCCTGAGGGACGGGGGATTAAGCAGTAGCTGCATCTGAGAAACAGAACGCCGTGTCTCTAATCGCCTCTCTCTCTGTCTCTCGCTCCGCTAATGACTCGCACAGATGCTCTGCTGGATAAGCCACCCGGAATCTGTAGAGCGCTGGTTCTCTCCCACTGTGGATGAGCACTGCACATTAAAATTTGCAGAGAGAGGGTCAGTTTACTTTCTCCGCTCACAGAAAATTTAAAATCCAAAAAGAATGCCCTCTCACATGGAGGGTCCCAAAACAGCAGCAGCCCATCTAAAGTAGTCCCATCAGAGCCACACTACATGTAGCATGACACAAGCTTCAAGCTCTCACGTTTTGGCTATGGCTCTGGTGCAATAGGGAGGTGACACAGAAGCTCCTCTCTTTTCAGCGTTAACCTCATTACTGACAGAGAAGCAGCTGTGATAGTCGGCAGGATTCTGCCTGAATGTAATGAGCAGAGCTGGAAACAGCCAGTTTTATTTTTCCTAGTATACTCATTACCCACGAGGAGGGGGTGGGGGTGCCGGGTCAGTCTGTAGGTGTGAGTGGGCTGATAAGCCCTTGTGTTGAGACAAGTGGTGTACTTTGCTCACCAAGTTCGTTGTGAGCCAGCTATTAATAGCTTGTTGCTGGCTGGACAATTTTTCCTCATCTTTTTTTTATTTGGCAGAAAATAAAACTCACCAGTTAGAGTGGGAGAGAATTGGGGAAGCAGCCAATTTTCAAGCACTTATTAAAAATATCTGAGCCCTGGATGTTTTCTTCCGCACCGATAACGTATAACAGTGCATAGATGAGTGTAGAAATGGAGGACTCCAGATGGTGCTAATCCTCACCCGCAAGGTCAAGGTAAACATCAGCAAGGCACATGCCATAAAAGGGACTGCACCAGGAACAACCTTTTCCGATTTTTAATAAACTGTTTTATATAGTGCCTTGCACCAAGTGTATTACTAAGAAATGTCAATGAATTAATTATAAACAGACTGGATGGACTAGATTTGCCTGTCTAGACAAAAGGGAGGTGACCGTGTTTCAATAGCCAAAGGCCAGTGCTCATCCTTGGGGGGTCTGGTGCCAGTGTGAGAAGAAACACATGGAGTCTGTGAATAATAAAAGTGCTGCCAGCTGCTCAGGTCAAACCGAGGTTATTAAAAAGAAAAAAATACGCAAGCCCAAGCAACATGCAGTTCTGTTTTGTAATCTGATAAAATTAGTTGACGTTTCCTGAGGGCCAAATTGAATGGAGGTAGGGAAGGGTTAATGAACGATGTCTTTCACTTTATTCTGTTATTTTAGGTCACACTGCTTGGAGATAGAGCCAGAAAAATTCACTTGTGCAGTTCTGAGACCCATCGTCTCCAAATGCTGCAGTGTGACTCTGAATCATTCCCATCTGTCAACCATCAACCATAAATCCCTGTAAATAAGTCCTCACACATCATCCTTCTTAGCTATTTGCTGAATCAAAGACATAAAAACTGTTCTATTCATTTTCTAGATCTGCTTTTGTTCACACTGAATCAAAGCCTCTTTCACCAGTGTCGTGCCCCGCAGTTCATGAAGACCTCATGAGTCAGACAGTGTAGTGCCCCACAGTCCATGAGACCCCATGAGTCAACATGTGGGTCCAGCTTGGATTTCCCCAATTGACTCAGAAATCTGCATCTGAACTCAACACATTCATCTCATCCATTATCAGGCATTCATAATTCATTCATGGATGCAGGGGTGGGTAAGAACCAATTTGGAATAGGGTGCCAGCTTATCCCAGGGCATAAACATACTAAAGTGCCAGGCTTATCAGTATTAATAAAGAATGGGGTACTGACCTGTAAAGGCACATCTTAAGAAAGACTACCAGCAGGTCACCTTTACCTGTTCTTTCCCGCCCACTTCCAGTGGCAAAATGATTGTCCATTGCGGTTTCTCTCTAAACTCTTAGCACAAGATGGAAGGCACTGTGTATTATTTGTAGACAACCAACCAACATCTTCAAGCCCACTCAGTGCCAAGCACAACCTCAACAGGCTACATCAACCAATGCAAACCTCAACATTCACATTTGAATAATGGCTATTAACACCAAGATCTGCCACCAGGGCAGGTCCTCTACTTTTATCCCCCCCAAGCGTTTGTGCCTAAAGTAGCAATCAGCCTCCTTGTGTTTGTGTAGCCAGTAATGGCACCTATAAGACCCTAAGCAGCACCAAAATGGACCTTTGAAGGTGTAGAACTGAATATTTGTAAGTAGTTTGTTAATTTACCAAATATTGTATATCTTAGTGATGAATAGATAACACATTTGTTAGTGCTAAAGCCTCATTGCTCTACAGGACTGCATTTCGGTTTTACTGCAGTAACTGCACTTTGTATTCTTCCTCTTGTCTTTGTGGGTTTTTCTACAGATTCCATGGCTTTACTCCACCTCTAAAGAGGTGCATGTTTGGTTAATTGCTGGATTTAAAATTGGTGCCCCATCCAAGTTTGGTTCTGCTCTTACATCCAGTGCTTCCCACAATTAAAATGGATTAAGTGGGAAATGAATATTAGATATTGTTTTTATATTAGTTAATATAAATTGTTTTCTTCTATGCTTGGTGAATAGTGCAACACTAATTGACTCTGCTGTTCCCCAACCTTTTTTTAAAGTAATTCTGTCCAGTCATAATGTGTTGCTGGGTTTTCCCATATGCACTTAGTGATGGTTATGTGAATCATCAAATACAAGAGTGCTTGATGTCCCATATCTCATATGCAGGATGCTGAATAAATGCAGACCACACCGAACAGGGGCTTCTATATGCAGACTGATTTGTAGTGACTTAGATTCTGCTCTGTGGCTATTTGAAACCATTTTCATGCACATGCTATGACAAACATTTTTTTCCTACAGTATGCAATCATCTTAATTGCACTCAAAAAACCTGCAACTTTCTAAGCCATCAGCTACTGTGTCTATATATTGACTTAATACTTAAGTGACTGTGATCTGTCCTCTGTAATTAAGAGCTGAAAATTGTGCTTCATCCTCCTTCCACTGCTCTAATATCATGCCAACCATCATTTTTCAAAAGTACCCTTGTCTTTGAGGCTCCTCACACTCTTTCAGCCCTGTGTACTGTACCGATAGCTGATACCAGTTGAGGACATGTGTGAACTAAAAACAAAAACATGATTTAGCTACTTCCCAGGTCAAGACCTACCATAGTACCAAGGAATCTACCACCTCAGCTTATATGTGAACAAAACCATAAAACTTCATAATGTATGAGTGAATCAGTTGATTGTGTTTACAAGTTGAGTTTTCAAAACCAAGTGCAGACCTAGTGCTGGTTGGTTTGATTTTTTGAGGATAGCTATTTGAATAATTTCTGGCCTCTGGTCTACCTCCGCAATTCAGGAGCTACTGACTTGTCTGAGTCAAATTATGCAAATTCCTTGAGCAGTAAAAGATACAGTGGTTTACACCAATTTTATAATGTTCCTTATTACACAAGGCATACACAGAGACAGAGTCTCTGATTATAATCATCATCATAAGAGCTGTTTATGACATTCTTCCAACCTCCAAAAATCTAAATCATTGGTTTGGTAAAGACCCTGCTCATCCACTGTGTAGAGCAACAGAAAACCTGAAGCACATCATCTCATCCTGCAATGTAAGCCTCACTCAAGGAAGATACACAGCCAGGTCCTTAGATGTTTGGCATCCATTATGTAGAAGCAGAGGCTGAAGAACAACAAAGTGCCCCTACAATTGGAATAATTAAAATATCCTTTGTCCAACAAGGACAGTCACTTCCTCCCAGAGTGACACAATTGGTATCAAGCATACTGAAACCAGCTAATGACTTGAATATGACTTGACCTTAATAAAGGGCTAAATTTTACACCAGATATAGCTACTACAAACCTCAGACCAGACTGTAGTCTAGTAATCTGAAGGCTATATTAATCTCAGAGCTCACAGTGCCCTGGGAAGATGCAGTATGCAAGGTATATGAGCTGAAACATCTAAGATATGCTCAGCTGGCTACAAATGCTAAGCAGCATTGATGAAGTTGTAGATTCTTCGAGTATAGGTTGACTGCAGAGGATTTGTGGCTACTTCCATGCTAAGACTGCTAAAGGGGTCGAACGTCTAAGGCCAGGACTATCAGCAAGCTATGAAGCAGGTTTTGGTGACAGCTGAGTGAAAGTGCCACTAAATATGAACAAGAAGGGGGTGATGATAGCTGGGCAGGTGGGTGATCTATGGGTACCTATGGCTGTTCAAATGTAAAGGGTGGATCACCTGGGACATCATGGTACACAGTTTAGCCCCCTGGAAATGTAGAGAGGTACAGTCAATGAACATTTAAGAGGGCAGTGTTCACCTGATGATCCCTATGTAAGCATTTGCCACCCTTTGATACCCACATCAAGATCCCCATGCTAGGATCTGCTTATTTAAGGGAATGAAACATATAGTCCTATGTGCTTGGAAATATCTTAATACACTGCTGCTTATGGACCTTATATATTATATATACCTTCTGATATTCCTACCCCACAGACTGGGTTGAACAGGTAGAAAATTAGCTTTTATAGGTACAATTCCTACGACACCATGTGGGTACCAGTGCAGCAATGCATCTTACAACTCTGTTGGAGCTGAAGCCTTCATTCTTACAAGTTATGTTTGTTTCCTGGTGTTCCATTTGATATACCAACTGTTGGCATCTGTGTTTCATTCTGCCGCTTTTGCCAGTGGTCAAGAAATTAAAATAAGCCACTGCATTTACTGTACAAAAAATGAAGGTGCATCATGTCTTCCCATTTTTCCACTGTCACACTACACAACTTCAGGTCAGACAGCATGTCACATTAAGTAACTGCAATTGATGGATCTTGTTGCCTTGAGTATGTCGAATTACACAACAAGGAATCTTAAACAATAATGGATTATATGACCCCCTCTTAAATTCTCAGTCCAAATTTCTTCACTGCCCAAATAAAGCCTGCTTTATACTAGATTAAAACACTCAATTCAAGATCTGCAAGCTCAGGTTTTTCCTACTTTTACAGTTTAACAACTATTGGTGCTATAGAAGTTCAGACCATCAGGGTCAAAAACCATGCTGACACTCAATAGTAGGTGTAACAAATTGCAAAAAGCAGGCTTACTGCTACCTGTTATCACCCTGACTGTATACTGTTTCTTTTCTGAAGGTCACTCCATATTTTGGATATTGTACGATCTTCACTTGTCAGAAGTCATTTTTTATGATTGCTTCATATCCCTTTTGATTATTAATTTTTATTTACATGTCTAATACTGAGAGTAAGTATTCCAACATCCATCCATCCATCCATTTTCCAACCCGCTGAATCCGAACACAGGGTCACGGGGGTCTGCTGGAGCCAATCCCAGCCAACACAGGGCACAAGGCAGGAAACAATCCTGGGCAGGGTGCCAACCCACCGCAGGACACACACAAACACACCCACACACCAAGCACACACTAGGGCCAATTTAGAATCGCCAATCCACCTAACCTGCATGTCTTTGGACTGTGGGAGGAAACCGGAGCGCCCGGAGGAAACCCACGCAGACACGAGGAGAACATGCAAACTCCACGCAGGGAGGACCCGGGAATCGAACCCAGGTCCCCAGATCTCCCAACTGCGAGGCAGCAGCGCTACCCACTGTGCCACCGTGCCGCCCGTATTCCAACATATTTGTTGCAAATACCCAGTAAACTTTGTACGGTCAATTCTCATTATCCACAGGGGTTACATTTCCGAAAAGCTACACCAATATGGAAAATGCGAGTACTGAAAATATGATCCTATGGGAAAAATAGGGTTAGGTTCTAACAGGAACCCAGTTTAGAGGGAGGCTCAGAGAGGGGAGACACTAATAGACACTAATCTTCTAGGTGCTTTGCCAGAGGCCGCGACTGACTATAGCAGGTTGATTGGAGGACCTTACTAAACCATCTAACCAGTAGACGCGAGGGGTGGTATGTACAAAGGGCAGGCACTTAATTAATGCAAGCTTATAACCCGTACTTACTGGGAATTCCTCATTTTTGGGGAACAACTGCAAGCCCCAGTTCTCATCACAAATGGGGTTTGATGGCTAATTCACCCTTCTAGGGGCCAGGTAGACGCTCATTGTTCCATTCAGTGTTGCCCACATGCAACCATGGATATCTAAGGGGCATCACAGACTTGTTGTTGCTCAGTCTCACATGTTGTTAATTCATGACAGGCCTCTCACAAATTCTTTTTTCTGCTGTTCATGGATGCAAATACAACCACAGATGTCTGTCCACAATCCACTCTGCATCTTATAGTAAGACCTCATCTATGAACTGCAGCAATTAGACCAGAGGTGTTACAAAATGGGTTACGCTTTTATAATAGTGAACAAATGAATCCATGGGAACTGAATCCAATTTACTTTTCCCTTAAATTATGTGTATTTGCTGTTGTAGATTATTGAAAGGTTATTGTTTAGGGTCTTGGATCAGATTAATTCACTTTCCATTATTTCTAATGGAGAAAACTGATTTGGACTTTGAACAATTCAGAGTTCAAACAGCCTCCTGAAACAAATTAAATTCAATATATGAGGCACCACTGTATTTAATTTATGCTGCTGAAAATGTTTGTATGGTTTCATTTTTGTTTTGGCGGCTTGGCCTTAATGCTGTTCTTTGATTAACTCAAGTTTGGAGAATGAGCAAGTCTAATCTGTTGACATTATTTGGAGTGTAGCATGTCTGTTCTTAGTGGTGCTGATTTCTTGTAACAAACCCCTTCTTCTGTCTAGTGTTTAATTGATCCATAAATCAGCATCTCCGTCATTTATTTAATCTACAATCTTATGACACCAGTATTTAAACAGTTCTTGGGACCAAGATTTGATGATGCCAAGATAGGTGGATTAGCAGATAATTTGGAATCCATTATATATCATTACAGAAAGACTTGGACAGCATACAGGCTTGGGCAGATTTGTGGCAGATGAAATTTAATGTCAGTAAATGTAAAGTATTACACATAGGAAGTAAAAATGTTAGGTTTGAATACACAATGGGCAGTTGGAAAATTGAGAGTATACCTTATGAGAAGGATTTAGGAGTCATAGTGGACTCTAAGCTATCGACTTCCAGACAGTGTTCAGAAGCCATTAAGAAGGCAAACAGAATGTTAGGTTATAGCACGATGTGCGGAGTACAAGTCCAAGGAGATTATGCTCAAACTTTATAGCACACTGGTGAGGCCTCATCTTGAGTACTGTGTGCAGGTTTGTTCTCCCAGCCACAAAAAAAGGACATAGCAGCACTAGAAAAGGTCCAGAGAAGAGTGACTAGGCTGATTCCTGGGCTACAGGGGTTGAATTATGAGGAAAGATTAAAAGGGATGAGCCTATACAGTTTAAGCAAAAGAAGATTAAGAGGTGACATGATTAAAGTGTATAAATTATAAAAGGAATTAGTACAGTGGATCAAGACTTATTTTAAAATGAGTTCATCAAGAACACATGGACACAGTTGGAAACTTGTTAAGGGTAAATATTGCACAAACATTAGGAAGTTTTTCTTTACACAAAGAACGATAAGACACTTGGAATAAGCTACAAAGTAGTGTGGTAGACAGTAAGACTTTAGGGACTTTCAAAACTCAACTTGATGTTTTTTGGAAGAAATAAGTGGATAGGACTGGCGAGCTTTGTTGGGATGAATGGCCTGTTCTAGTCTAGATTGTTCAAATGTTCTAAAGACTAGGGATGATTTGATTTTATACTGGAAATTTATATTGACTAGTGCCCATCCACAGAAATCCAAATGTCTGGCTTAAGATTTCTTTGGATGATGTATTCATATTTCAGGCGCTTTGTGGGGACAACTTGCATGTGGGGTGTGCTGCCTGAGCAAAAAGAATGTGGAGACACTTGTATAGAAAGAAGATTGCTTTCTCAGCTGAAAGCCTTTACTTACTTTGTAGCTTGAGTGAATTCCAGTGTCTGCCATTTTACCCAATGTAACTTTGCCGGTCAGATATGTCTGAATTTTATTAAGTGTATAGTATCTTTGCCCATATCCAAGGCAAGGGATAAACATCTACAGTTAGGTCCATAAATATTTGGACAGAGACAACTTTTTTCTAATTTTGGTTCTGTAAATGAAACAACTCAGATGCTGTTGAAGTGCAGACTTTCAGCTTTAATTCAGTGGGGTGAACAAAACGATTGCATAAAAATGTGAGGCAACTAAAGCATTTTTTTAACACAATCCCTTCATTTCAGGGGCTCAAAAATAATTGGGCAAATTAAATAACTGGAAATAAAATGTTCATTTCTAATACTTGGTTGAAAACCCTTTGCTGGCAATGACAGCTTGAAGTCTTGAACTCATGGACATCACCAGATGCTGGGTTTCCTCCTTTTTAATGCTCTGCCAGGCCTTTACTGCAGCGGCTTTCAGTTGCTGTTTGTTTGTGGGCCTTTCTGTTTAAAGTTTAGTCTTCAACAAGTGAAATGCATGCTCAATTAGGTTAAGATCAGGTGACTGACTTGGCCATTCAAGAATTTTCCACTTCTTTGCTTTAATAAACTCCTGGGTTGCTTTGGCTGTATGTTTTGGGTCATTGTCCATCTGTATCATGAAACGCCGCCCAATCAATTTGACTGCATTTAGCTGGATTTGAGCAGACAGTATGTCTCTGAACACCTCAGAATTCATTCGGCTGCTTCTGTCCTGTGTCACATCATCAATAAACACTAGTGTACCAGTGCCACTGGCAGCCATGCACGCCCAAGCCATCACACTGCCTCCACCGTGTCTTACAGATGATGTGGTATGCTTTGGATAATGAGCTGTTCCACACCTTCTCCATACTTTTTTCTTGCCATCACTCTGGTAGAGGTTGATCTTGGTTTCATCTGTCCAAAGAATGTTTTTCCAGAACTGTGTTGGCTTTTTTAGATGTTCTTTAGCAAAGTCCAATCTAGCCTTTTTATTCTTGAGGCTTATGAGTGGCTTGCACCTTGCAGTGCACCCTCTGTATTTACTTTCATGCAGTCTTCTCTTTATGGTAGACTTGGATATCGATATGCCTACTCCTTGGAGAGTGTTGTTCACTTGGTTGGCTGTTGTGAAGGGGTTTCTCTTCACCATAGAAATGATTCTGCGATCATCCACCACTGTTGTCTTCCGTGGACGTCCAGGTCTTTTTGCGTTGCTGAGTTCACCAGTGCTTGCTTTCTTTCTCAGGATGTACCAAACTGTAGATTTTGCCACTCGTAATATTGTAGTAATTTCTCGGATGGGTTTTTTCTGTTTTCGCAGCTTAAGGATGGCTTCTTTCACCTGCCTGGAGAGCTCCTTTGACCGCATGTTGTCTGTTCACAGCAAAATCTTCCACATACAAGCACCACACCTCAAATCAACTCCAGGCCTTTTATCTGCTTAATTGATAATGACATAACGACGGACTTGCCCACACCTGCCCATGAAATAGCCTTTGAGTTAATTGTCCAATTACTTTTGAGCCCCTGAAATGAAGGGATTGTGTTAAAAAAATGCTTTAGTTGCCTCACACTTTTATGCAATCGTTTTGTTCACCTCACTGAATTAAAGCTGAAAGTCTGCACTTCAACTGAATCTGAGTTGTTTCATTTAAAATTCATTGTGGTAATGTACAGAACCAAAATTAGAAAAAAGTTGTCTCTGTCCAAATATTTATGGACCTAACTGTATATAGTCATCAGACAGGTTTCTTTCTAAAGCTGGAAAAATGGCCACATTCATGAGCAAAATGCAAAACTTTATGGCTATAACTAACATAACAGGCTTTCACAGAGACAAGAGCCCCTATTAATAGAACTGTTAATGAAGTAATATTATGGATGTGGTGATCCTCATCATCAATCTCGATTCTTTATGCACAAGAATGACTCCCCATATCTAGTGCTGCACAACACTTTACAAATTCTTTCAAGGGAACGACTGCTCATTTGTTTGTTTGTTTTTAAAGTCTATTTGACAGCATCCAGGATTTAGAAGAATCCATAAGAATGCCTGAAAGTGCACTCAAAGAGGGATCGTTTAAGATAGATCTTGATGTTTTCACAACCATAACAGCTGACTTTAAAAACACTGAATTTTTTGTCTACTATATCAGAAATGGCTTCCTCGGTCAAAATGCCCTGATATACTTTTTACAGGGAATCTGTGTGGCAAATAAGAGTTGACCACAGACTGGGTAAATAGCTTCATCAGAACTTGAACAGATGGTCTAGGTCTCAACCTTCCGTCCAACAAAATGTTAAATGATCAGGATACTGTTCTGATATTTTTCTGCACAGATCAGGATGGACTAGAAATACTTCAGACCAAGCACTCTGCAAAGAAGTCACTTAAAGAAAAAATAATTAAGGTTTTGGTGTCTGAAAATTTGAAAATCCACTGTACATTGGTTACATTTTCCATAATGAAGTTTTCATAAAAAAATCTGTGAAATATGAGACTGTATAGTATTGCTGTACTCTGTAAAGGTTTATCAGTCACTTTCTGAGGTCATCAGGGTTGGTTGTTTGCCCCTCTCTAAGAGGGTATTGCAACAGAAGTTTTTATGGCCGGATGCCCTTTATGATGTCAGCCTTCTTCAGTTTCCTTTTAGAATATGCAAGAAGGACAGTGGCCTTATACTAACCCCAGGTCACATGGGTGAGAATTTCTGCTGTGGTGCTATATAATGTGCCTAATTTCTGATTAGATCACTGTCAAAGTGGAGGATGTTGCACAATTTAGAATGGTAAAGCCAGCTTCTGATTGCCAAACAACCAGATTGTGTGACAAAGTCTCTCACATCAATCCGGCATGCTAAAAAGATTGTGAGAGATATCACGGTCATAGTCTTTCAGCTAACAAACACACAACTAAACAGATAAAGAGTTAGTCATAGTGAGCCAAACAACCTTAGGACTTTTTAGTATTAATTCTCACAATAGATGCTATCATGCATAGTTGGTTTTTGAGTATCAATTCCTATGAAACTAGTTTAGTCACATAGCTCATCTATATCCAAAATAAGGGTACTGCGCAATTAAAAAAGACCTTCTCTGAATCTTTAAGGTGCAACTTGTCACTTCTCAGCCAAACTGTGGTTGCCCCATTTCCCATTTCACAAGCAACAGCAGCCACTCAGTTTGTCCCATGGTGGCAATGCTAAAAATTTTTCTGCCCCACCAGCCGTGAGAATAGGAGAATTCCCAGTTTTGAATTGAGTATCAGTTCTCCCACAAATATTTAAGATTGACTACTTTCATTTTTAGTGATTTTATACTTAGCCTTTGACACTCAACATAAAGAGCATTGGAGATCCAAGGGACAACCAAATAATATTTAGAATAAAAAATAGAATTTCATAAAGAGGTTGAACAACAGCTAAAAAAAAAATCAGAATTACTTTCTACATACTGCCTTACGCATCACCAAGGTGTTTTTAAAATAATGGATAATTTATTTGCACCAATAAAATTAAATATCTTTCACCTCTTAATGATAAAAAAGCAAAGATGAGTAGCCTGATAGTAAAATGAAAATTCATCCAAAATTAACCATTGAACAGCAGATCTCCATGTGGTTCCCTCTGTCGATATAAAGTAGGATAGAGAATTAGTATATAAATTGTGGAATACCGGGGTGCACCTGCCACCCCAACTCCGACATAGACAGTGAGAGACACAAGTGCAGCACACAACACACTTTTATTTGCACACTTAGAGCTCTCTTTCCTTGCTCCCCAAAGCACAACACAGCAGAATGCTCCAAACAGTGCAATACACAGTCCTTTTCTTCTCTTCGTCTCTCTCTCTTTTTCTTTCTTTCTCCACCTCCACTCCTCTCCCGGCAACCTTCGTCCACCTCCTCCTGACTCTAGCTCCTGAGTAGTGGCAGCTGGCTTCTTTTGTAGGACACCTGAAAGCAAGCCAGGTGTCCAATGAGCTTCTTCCTGCAGCAATTCCGGGTGTGGTGGAAGTGCCAAACAGGACTCGGAAAACGTCTAGTCGCCCCCTGGCGGTGGCCATGGGCCCCAGCAAGGTTGAGCTTCTATGCTCCAAACCTGTGTCCCCGCTGCAAGCCAGAGGGGCTGCCCTCTAGCATTCCGGGGAAGATAATATCCTGAATAAACTCTCTCTCCCGGTCCTTCCACTATTGAGGCATCCCATCCGTGTAAGGGCCCCAGCCGTCCGCCACAAAATGTAATTAATTAATTATTAGTTGTAGTCCCCATGCCCTTAACCTGAAAAATGCTCCAGGGGCGCTGTACAATGGCTGACCCTGTGCTCTGATCTCCAAAGGTCATGCGAAAAGATAATTTACAGTAATACAATTAATACAGTTCACTAAATACCAAAAAAAAAATTATCATTACACTAAAAGAAAACTTTAAAGTATCTCAACTGACAGGAAATAAAAAAGGAAAAAGCTGCTCTAATATCTTAAACTAGCAAAATACCCGCGCTTCGCAGTGGAGAAGTAGTGTGTTAAAGAGGTTATGTAAACATATATATACATATACATATATACATATATATACATATCTACATATACACATATCTACATATATATATATATATATATATATATATATATATATATATATATATATATATATATATATATATATATATATATACACACACACATCCACATATATATATATATACATATATATATATATATATACACATATCAACATATAAATACATATACATACATACACACACACATATACATATATACATATACACATACATACATAGTGCGTTGTAACACGGGCTATGATTGTTACATGGGAGGGAGACGACAAATCACAGCTTCCCGCTTTCTAATCGGGCCTGTGATTGGTGCTTTGACTGATGCCCATATCCCACAGTATCTCCCCTTAGGAGAGGCGTTAGGCAAGTGTAATTGAATAGCGGTGCTGCAAGTTTAGCTTTACACCTGTTTTTAAGGCTTATTGACTAAAAGTGGCTTTCATGAAAAAACTTAGGGCTTTGCTACAGGATACACCCTCCACAAGTTAAGGAAGTAAAAATAAAGGTATATATTTCTGTTTTATTTAAACCTTTTAAGTTTGTATGCGGGCGGCATGGTGACGCAGTGAAAGGTGCCAGTTAGGAGACCCGGGTTCGCTTCCCTGCGTGGAGTTTGAATGTTCTCCCCGTGTCTGTCTGGGTTCCCTCCGGGTACTCCAGTTTCCTTCCACAGTCCAAAGACATGCAGGTTAGGTGCATTGGCGATTCTAAATTGTTCCTGGTGTGTGGGTGTGTGCGCCCTGTGGTGGGCTGGCATCTTGCCCGGGGTTTGTTTCCTGCCTTGTGCCCTGTGTTGGCAGGGATTGGCTCCTGTATTTAGGATATATCGGGTTGGATAATGGATGGATGGACATTTGTATGCATAGCCCCATTTGCCCGTTTTCGTTTTTTTTCTTTCTTCAGTAATATTTCAGCAAACCCGGAGCTTGTCAGTTCAAATCCTGGTACTGACACCACTGTGTGACCCTGAGGAAGTCACTTCACCTGCCTGTGCTGCAAAAAACAAAAGTAATGTAACAAATTGTACCTCAGATGTTGCAAGTTGCTGGAATAAAGGCATAAGTCAAATAGATAAATATGTATTATACACATAGGAACTACTCATTTATTTTCAGTTAAGTCATCTGCAGCAAACCTTTATAAATGAGGGTTTCTCCTTTTTAGATAGTGCAAACTGTTTCGTCTTCATTGAGGTTTTCTCTTGGAGAGCTTTTTTCATTTCATTGAAAATTAAAGCAGCAGCCGCCAAAATATGTAGCTTTCTTATTAATTTTTCAACATTGTGTAAAATAACTTTATAAAGTAACATCCATCCATCCATTTTCCAACCCGCTGAATCCGAACACAGGGTCACGGGGGTCTGCAGGAGCCAATCCCAGCCAACACAGGGCACAAGGCAGGGAACCAATCCTGGGCAGGGTGCCAACCCACCACAGGACACACACAAACACACCCACACACCAAGCACACACTAGGGCCAATTTAGAATTGCCAATCCACCTAACCTGCATGTCTTTGGACTGTGGGAGGAAACCGGAGCGCCCGGAGGAAACCCACGCAGACACGGGGAGAACATGCAAACTCCACGCAGGGCGGACCCGGGAAGCGAACCCAGGTCCCCAGATCTCCCAACTGCGAGGCAGCAGCGCTACCCACTGCGCCACCGTGCCGCTCTATAAAGTAACATAAAAGGTTTAAATACTGGTTATCCTTTTACACTAAAATATTACTAAAGAGATACAAAAAAAGTAAAATGCATATGTTGTTTTTCTTTAAGGAGATTAAATATTACTGAAGAAAGAAAAAAAAAACTAAAACAGCCAAATGGGGCTATGCATACGAACTTAAAAGGTTTAAATAAAACAGAAATATATACCTTTATTTTTACTTCCTTAACTTGTGGAGGGTGTATCCTGTAGCAAAGCCCTAACTTTTTTCGTGAAAGCCCGTTTCAGTCAATAAGTCTTAAAAACAGGTGTAAAGATATTGACAATAAGCTACACAAACCCACCAAGACATGGAATCGTTTAAATCAAGGAGCTGCGCTACCTTCTTCCAGATCGGCCCCAAGGCGTTCATATTTTTCCAAAGCAGTTCTGGTCTACATCGGCATCTGTAGCTGAGTCGAAAAACACCATCCCATACTATTAGTTAACGATTAACACATTTCTATATGTATTGTAAGTATACAATACAACTGATAATATGTTGCACTTATTTATCTGGTGTACCGACATTTTTGCGCGTTTAACGGCTGAAATCCAACGTGGTTTGTGCCCTTCAGAATGAAAACAGTTTGCATTTACCTTTTTAATAAAAGGCGAGCTTTTAAGCCTGAGAAATCACCCCGTAAATGCACACGTTTAATTGCACATGTGTTAATATGTATGCTTACACAGTATTAAAAGACACTCAACAATTAACGTCATTTACCTTCGTTCCCGCATTTGAGTCGTGCTGTAAATTGTTACTGTGAAATATAATTGACAAATAATTTGGTGAATGAACTTGTGAAGAAGGTAGAGCTAGAGTATTACGTCACTTCAGTAACGAAAATGCCGTGATGTGCGGAAGGGCGGGGGGAGTGTGGGGGTTGACGGAGAATGTTTTCTTCAGCGCTCTTTGGGGCTCCTCCTTGTTTTCAGTTCACGTGATTACGTAGGAGGCGTGATGACGCGATACGCGACTCCGCCTCCTCCATTACAGTATATGGACAAAAAAGAGGTTCCAGTTATGACCATTACGCGTAGAATTTCGAAATGAAACCTGCCTAACTTTTGTAAGTAAGCTGTAAGGAATGAGCCTGCCAAATTTCAGCCTTCCACCTACACGGGAAGTTGGAGAATTAGTGATGATGAGTGAGTGAGTGAGTGAGTGAGTGAGTGAGTGAGTGAGTGAGTGAGTGAGTGAGTGAGTGAGTGAGTGAGTGAGTGAGTGAGGGCTTTGCCTTTTATTAGTATAGATGTCTCACCTGCATCACACGGAACAGCCAATTTAATGACATCCTAGTCACTAAAATGGCTATTTCATCAGGCAGATTACGATAACTGCATGCTGTGAACTGATTTGCCAACCTACCACACACTATGGTTATTTAATAGCACAGAATGCAAAAACGTCATGTAAACTTTAGGTATTACTGACATTTGATAGAGTTTAAGTAGCAGGAGGGGTGCTCTCTGCATGGATTTTACACATAGGTACCCATGGGTTTGTTCCAGTTTCCTCCAACTGTGAAAAGACTTACTGGGTAGGGGAACGGGTGATGCTAAATCTCCCCCTGATGTGTTTGCATGTGTATGTGTGTTTGTGTATTCATCCTGCAATGGGCTGATGTTCTGCCCAGGGGTTGTTTCTGTCTGTGCCCTTTGCTTGCTTGCTTGCTGGAATAGGCTCCAGCTGTCCCCTATCCCAGATAAGTGGGTGTAGAGGATGGATGAATCAAAGATATAATCTGTCCTGCCCACATTCTACAATGTACAATTTCAGTTACAGTTTAGTTCATTATTTTAGATTTAGCTTAAGATGGGTTATTTCAGGTCGATTATTTTCCTCTTTTACATGCCCCAAAGAAGTTCCTGCCAGCAAGCAGATCCTCAATAGTCAGCAAGAAGGATTAAACTGTAGTACACGTGGATGCAACTTTTGCCTTTCTGCCGTGGTGGAATGTGCAAATTTCACTTGGGCTGGGTATTAGTACTGATGTCCTAATTTGATTTCAATTCACAATTTCCTGATTCAATTTAGTATTTATTTTATTGTTATTTAATTAGCATGCACTGATATATTTGAAATATTTGCTTTTTTAGAGATTACTTAACCATGCATAAAAGAACATTAATATAATGCGACAAATTTCAGTAACACTTTATTTGAAGGGTGTCTACATAGCGACTTCATAACGTACAAGTATGCATAAGCATGAAATGACGTTTAAGAATCAATACTTGATTAGTAATGAACAGTTAACATCAGTATTTCCAAGATGTGGAACAAAATATCACTGCTCTTTTAAAAAAAAAACAAAAAAAACTTTTTGACAGCACTGCACTCGATCAGAATTCACCATAATTTAGCAAACATATCTTTTGCCATATCAAAGTCCACATATATTATGGGGGGTCTCCTTGTTTTAATACAATTCAATGGCATCTACTTTATAAAATATCTACATCACCTATTGAGTATTATTAAACATAATGAAATATTGCTTCTTAAATAATAAATGTTACTCAGTAACTTATTAGCCACATGTATTCCCCTATTGAACATTTAAACTACTCTTGAATTAGTTGAAATTAAAGAGACCACAGGAAGACTCATGTCTTTCTATAATTCCTCCAGTTACATATATCTTCAGTTGCTCACGTGTAGCAGTTGTGTTAATCAGTCTCAAAAATGTGTCCTCACAGTTCCTCCTCAAACAAAACAGGAAGCGTTTAAAATGAGGATATAGTGCTGGTGTTTGTTGACAGCAGTGTTGGATGAATGGAACACAAAACACAAAGTAACAGCCACCATGACTGACAACTCCGCTAACAGGATCCGTGCAGTGCAGCTTATGGAGTTACTTCACGCCGGTTGCTTTGTGCACATGCTCAATTTGGTATCACAGGCTGCTCTGAAAATTCCAACAGTTGCCCGCTTGCAAGGCTGGGTGAGGCTTGTTGCAAACTTTTTCTACCATAGTAGTACGGTTAGCCACCTGCTAAAACAGAAGTAATGTTTATTGGACATTGGTAAAACACAAACAAGTGATTGATGTGGTCATGCAAAAGAACAGCCCATTGGAAATGCTGGATAGGTTTTTGAAACAGCGGCCAGTCATCTCAGCACCTCTTTATATAGCCAGCGAGGCTGCTCCCTGTGTGACTGACAAGCAGTTCTCTTGTCTGCAACATATCTGCCACAGGTGCCCATTTCTGTAGTGACATGTGACTGTCACATAAAAATCTGCTGCCCTGGATGCAAGTTAGGACTATTCTCTGCCCTGACTTGAGAGATGGGGAGATGGTTTTGCATAAGATCTTCATAAAGCATTGGTACAATAACTTTATACTCATTTGCTTTCTGGTTGGTATAGCATACTGCAATTCTAAACTTGTATCATTTATCGAAAGCCTTCGTTTTCAACCAGAGTGCAGGGTCTCATATCTTTACAGATAAAAACTGTTATCCATTGTTATTTATTGGGCAAGAAGCACATTAAATTATGTAATTTAAACTATGGAGCTTAATGCCATCTCCAGTGTGAATTGTTAAGGCTCTACTCATTTGGATGTCAACTGTGATAACATTTCTGGGTGACGTTGGGTTAAATGATTTCTCAGATTTGTTGTGCTACAGCAATAATTAACGTCTGAGTTGCACACCTTACATATGGCTTTGCTTTTATGCAGTTGTTCTTTACCAATGTACTATATGAATCCATAGTAAGTCCACTCATCTGATTTAAGCGTCGAGAAGTTGCTGGTTTCAATTAAGGAAGATATATGCCATTTTGTGCGATGTAGTAAGGCGCTTCTTCTGTAGAAAGCCTTAACAGGGACATTAGTGACATCTACTTGATCGCATGTCAAAAACAAAGATAAGCAAAAATCTACATATAGTAATAGAGCAGGACAGAGCTCCACTAGATTGATCTTGAGACCTTAAGAATCAATATCGAAAAATAATGATAAATCAGAAAATCGTTATTTTTACCCAGGCCTACTCATCACACATAACCCTGCTGCATCTGTCTCATTGATGAAGCAACTAATTAAAAAAAAACGCTCCTGAATGTTACGCAATGCGTAAATGTTCTAACATCTAAAAATAAGAAAGTACTTATTTTACCACAATTGCAATATGTAGACAAACAAACTTAAAAACATGTTTTCTGTCTTTTAAACATTATTCATGGTATTTGTGTCCTTTTTTCATGATGATTGCTGACTTGTAAGCCAATTTAAATATCCTAGAGCTGTCGTCTTGCTGAATTGGAGCCAACATTACAGAAATCACATGATCCCTGTTCCAATTTATAGAAAACAGTTCTGGAAAATGGATGGATGGACGGACATCAGAATGATGTGTTATTGAAATATGTAATGAAACAAGATTTCCTGTTCACTTCATTGTGCTGCCGCCTAAATCGCTAAAATACCAGCACTTAAAAAGTCTCACAGCACTTATTGGTGAATCCAAACTTTCTGTAACTTTGTGTTTTATAAAGCCTAACTTTTGTGTAAGAAATGCCCGATTCTTATTTATTCTTGTATTCTTATATCCTTTGAAGCCTCCACCTGCTTTTTCGCATCATCATAAAGTTTGTTAAAGGATGCACTTCCTTCCCTGTTGTATGGGTGGCTGACACTCAAGCATCTGACTCTGTCCATCTTATCAGGAGTTTGCAGCCTTTCTGCCCAGTCTGTAAAGTGGTATTAATATTGTGTGTACAGAGTACAGTAAAATTGTGGCCTTGTCTGTCCAATCGACATGTAACATGTCCCCATTCTCCATTACCAATGCAAGCGAGAATTTACTAAAATATAGTATTCATCTTAATTGACAGAAAACAAAAAATTATCTGGAATACTTTCTTTCAGACACAGCAATGGACAGTAATTGGGCACCAAATGATTTATAACACCATAAAATGTAATTAATATTTCTTTTCGGGTCTCTCCCTAATTTTGACTTTTACGCTTTCAGTCAGTTCAAACAATTAATAAGAGGGTTTCAGACACCTTGGGACCCTCTCAAATTATGAACACAATTAAGTCTGCACACCCGTTCTTGAGGTCAAGGGTCTAGAGCTGAAATCACTTATGACTTACTCCAGGTAATACTTTCAATATTTATTGTAAATTTCTAAATTTAGGAAGGATTTTTTGGTTTAATTTGAAAATTAAAAGATAATCAATTAGAGTAAGATAAGCCTTATTGTTGTGTCCACATCTCACTTGCACTCACAGCAGACAAGTAATCACCAAGTTCAGAGTTAATGTGGCCCATTCCGTAGTACTTTTGGGAGATGGAAAGGATAACAAGGTGCTACAGAATGACTGAACGTCACAGGAAGGGCTATTCTGAGGGTTGCTTGTATCACTCATGTCATCCCACTGCTTTATTCTCCAGACTAAATCACAGGGTAGCTACGTGGTTCATGCTGAAAACGGATGGCTAGGTAGATGTTGGCATTAATTTATCATTTGGTCATTAAGCTGCCTTTGCATTAAATAGTGAAGAATCTTGGGCTCTTTTTAACATATGAACAAGAGTCATTTGTTATAGCTTCCTGGCTCAAACACACCCAGCACCCTCCACCCCACATTTATGGCAGCATGTGGTTTACAAATACAGGGTTAGCAGCTCTGCTGTGTCATTAAGTTAAAATGGAGCCTGGAGAATAGATGCTATTGCACAGCGGGTGGGAGCTTAAAAAAGCGGTGCCTGAATGGTGCCCGAGAAAGAGAGAGAGATGGCAGGAACAGCTGCCAAGTAGAAAGAAATGGGTGACTGATGACCTCCATCTCTGTCAATCACTATTTAATAAGGGGTTTCTGCTACTGAAGCCAAAGCAGGCACCTAAATGTGTCGCATATGCCAGCATGCAAAGATTGGGGAAAATAAATATGATCATTTCTTTTTGCTGAGGGTTGGTGCAGGAAGGCACAGAAGCCAGGCCATCAGTCTCAAGGGGAAGGCATTTTGTACAGTGTATATCCATTTAGCGGCTGTGGCACTCAAAGAATTAGATTATAGTCTACTTCACAGGGTCCAGAAAGCATTCTGGAAACGCCCTTTATGTAGGCAGCCATCTTTCTTAAGGACGCTTGCCTTTTCAGCAAGCCCACCCCCTTCCACCAGCACCAAGCACCCCTGCCCCCACTTCCCTCTTGACTCCATCTCTCCCTGTCCTCTTTTTCAGCCTTGCCGCACAGTACACCATCATATTTCACTTAGCAAGCACCATTCTGGCACACGAGAGGAAAAATCAATCTCCTCTTTCCCATTTACAGTCAGTAAAAAATTAATAAACTACTAAATATACATTGATCTGCAGATCACTGCAGCTTTGGCTTGGCCTTCACTGGACTCGGCAAAGAGGGGAAAGAGCAAGGTGGGGGCTTGATTTTCATGAATCACACTGACAACTCTGTTTTCATGGCACACTCTCACACAGACCGGGGAGAGCATAGCATGTTGAAGACTTGAAGCGGGTCAAGTTTCCATTTCATTCATAAATGACTAATTTCTCCTCACCACAAATACACCCTTCCATCTCCTGGGGGTGAAAATGGGCTTAATCACTGGTTCAAACTTCCCACAAAGCATGGAGAAGAAGCTGAACTGATTTGAACCATACCTGTTTTGGCCTTTAGTGACATAACTTGTACACTTCATATGCAACACAATTAAGTGCTGAATTACCCTGATCACTTTACTGTCTGCCTGAAATGGCTCCCCAGGAACCAGCCTGGCCAGTGTGTTGAACCCACAACATTGGCTAACACAAGCCAGAACTTTCCTGTTATCATTAAAGTTCTCCTTGTGTACATGAATTCAGGTCTTAGACGTTGCTTCATATTAAAAACTAGTGAAACACACTAACCCACAGCCCTAAAATAAAAAGCAAATAAAAGCAAAGTTAAAGAAGCTGTTGATACTTCTTATGTTTTTGAAATAACTGCTTCTTTCAGTTCCTCTAGAAGTAATAATGTGTTTTACCACTTCTGGTGGCTCTTCTAGAGCCAGCAGGACTCTCTATTTTGACAACACATTCTTTTGTTTTAAACATGAAAAAGTACAGCTTGACATTGATCACATATCACTGATGCAACTTTAAGTAGTGGTCTTCAAAGAAACATTGACGCAAGGATGTAAAAACCATACTTTCATATGGTCAGAAGTTGACTAATTGGCAATCTTCTCAATTGCCACTATGCTTTTCTGCCTGTGGGTCATTCTTGGAGTTTGTATCTTTGCCTTGCATGCCCATAAGCCATAGTCTTTGTCTATATTCAGGATTACTTCTTGCTTGTGAGTGTGGTTTATACTCTTGTCTTATTATGGGAGGCTGCTTAGATATAAACAACTTAGATATAAACAACAGTAAACTCTTCATACAATTCTTGGTATGCTTATCTCCATTTTGCTATTCTTGAATTCTTTATCCCACACTTGAAATTCAGCAGATGGCACTGCTCTTATTGTTATTTTTCCTATTTGGGTGTTGTTCATCGCATTATCAGCCTGATTTTCTTGACGCTCAGCAGATGTCACTGCTCTACTTTTCCTTCTCACCATGCCACTTGGTTTTGTAATCAATTTGCCATTATAAATCCACCACCTCAGGTCACTTTGCCAAGGTTGATGCTACCTGAATTTAGTTTTAATTTTCCAGAACAAGGTCATAAGCTTCTGAAAAGATTAGTATCAAAGTTCTTGGCCCTGTACTTCACAAGTAATGGTATGACAAACGAACAGACCTTAGCATTCTACAGTGTGTGTGTGTAAATATACAGTATATATACTGTGTATATATATATATATATATATATATATATATATATATATATATATATATATACACACACACAGTATACACACTAGGGGGCTTCGCTTGCCAACCCCCCTGCCTACGCTACACGCCACCAACTTTGCGTCTCTGCTGCTCACGTATGTGGATTTCACTTTCACCAAACAACAAAACTTTTAATTCTCACGGATAGGCCTCTTCATTGGGAAGAAACACTACTTTTCCCTGATGGCAACATGAATTAGACGATCTACAAGTCTCCGACTTAAAGTTTAAAGCCAAACAATATCTACATATTTCTGTCATATCACCTATGTCCATATATTTGATCTCTTTTCGCTTTTACCTTTTCGTCAATGTATACACACACACACACACAGAGGGAGAAAGAAGCTTGTGACTAAAATAAGCTAGCCTCAAGGAGAATCTTTCTTAGTCTCCGTGACTTTTTAAGCTGTTACATCCAAGTGGGGACATTCCTCAGACTCACTTAAGTCTACAGTTTCCTGCAAATTGTGCTTTATTGCCAGAAAGGGCTCAACAGCAACCAGCTGAGGTAGTCTGTTCAATTCAGGTTACAGCACTGATGTTGCGGACTTGCACACGTCTTGTGCTTCTTTGTCACAAGTTCACTGCTTCTTGGAGATGTTAACACAGGCCCTGAAGGTTGCATCATACACCAGACAAGGCTACAGTGAAGGAGACTCTCCCTTAGACTGTGGGACTATTTGAGCTGACAACTGCAGGCCGTGACATCAGTTGTACACACCTATGGACTTACTGGTCTACGTGGAAGGGACCATACTTGGTTATGAATTATGAATCAATTCCTCTTTTGGAATTTATGACTTGTAGCTGCTTAGAGTTCTTTTTTCTTTGTTTTCTTAGAATTGTATAATGGAAGATATAGTTGCTTTATTGTATATTTCTAGTCACTACACAATATCAGGAAAGGCCTTTCCCAGTCATTAACACCTATATCAGCCTCAGCCTCGATGACCATCCAAGTAAACATGAAAATATAAGATGGAACATTTAACAGCCTACTTTGGACAATGGGGACCAAATTGGAAATGGTTACATGGAAAGACTATGAATGAATAGTCCATCACCATCCAATAACCCAGCCTTGGAGTCACAGTGGCCACTGACAACTGTTCTATCATAGGGTGCTATCAAAAGTAAAGGGAAATGCACAATTTATTTACATAAGGGGAGGATTCATTGTGAGCTTGGTCTATGCATATCACACCATGGCAGAAGCCTCCGAGACTAAAAATCTGGTTCTTCAGTCCAGCAGGCCTGTCATTTATATTTGCAATCCTTTAACCAATGTCACATTACACAATGTTTAGTAATGAGATATGTCAGAATTGCTGACTGAAATTGCTGATCTTGTCGTCAGACCATGTCAATTTAAACAACTGAAAATCATTCGGCATTTCAGATTTACTAACTGCATGCTGACCCTCCAGCACAGTCATGCTTGCACCTTTTTGTGACAGTCAATGCTATGCTGTCTGTCAGAGCTGGCACGGTTTGAATGGTTAACAGCTATGGTGACTTGAGTCACAATCCATTTGCTCGTGGAATGTAAAACATCTGCTTGTGAGGTCCAAAACATCTGTGTTTCTTGTTACTAATTTGTGCATTATAACCATTGCACTTCTAAATGAGCAATTATTGTTTGTCACCTTTCATGCATACAAAGTCGTCCCTACAACTAAAGATCTTTGGCTTTTGACTATGTCTATCTTCTGGCCCCTACTATCTTTAAAATGTACTGCATTCTGAAGACATAACAGCTCAGAAACCACCAGCTCTGCTAAAACTTACAGACCTGGGCTGAACTATCAGACTAAATGTTGTACATATCTGGACAGGCAAGAGATAATCAGTAGTTGAGTCATTAACTCCGTGTTTCATGAGTAATTACTAGTGTTCTTATTTAACAAGGCATTGTGGGGCTAGCTTCATAAAGCATCTAATGTAGGAAATATCATTGGCAATTCTAAAATATCTCTACTAGAGCTTGGGAGCGATTATGGTCGAGTGGTGACATTAGGTTGTGCTCTTTCTCCCAGAGAGACTATTGAGTTCTCTTGGGTGTAGCATAACATTTCTAATTATAACAACCACTAGATACCCTCAGCTGAATCTCAGGCACTGAGTGATCACCAGAACCTAGCAAATAAAGGAAATGTGAACAACAGAGAGTAAGCACATCTAAATCTGAATGTGAGACACTTCCATCCATTATCCAACCCGCTATATCCTAACTACAAGGTCACGGGGGTCTGCTGGAGCCAATCCCAGCCAACACAGAGCGCAAGGCAGGAAACAAACCCCGGGCAGGGTGCCAGCCCACCGCAGGGCACATGCGCACATACACACACACACACCAAGCACATACTAGGATCGCCAGTGCACCTAACCTGCATGTCTTTGGACTGTGGGAGGAAAGACACGGGAAGAACATGCTAACTTAACGCAGGGAGGACCCGGGAAGCGAACCCGAGGCTCCTAACTGCGAGGCAACAGCTCTACCACTGCACCACCATGCCGCCCATGTCAGACACTGAGAGAGATAGCAAACAAAGTGAAAAAAAAAACACGTCAGAAAATAATGTAGTGGTTAAAACGTAAGCAAAAAGTGGCAAGAGTGGGGTGTCTATGAAGAAAGAGCTCACATGAGTAAGAACTGCAACTATCATGCTAATGCAACAAACACAGCCAGTTTTGTCCAACTGTGTGCACAATTGGGTACAAATGAAACTGTCAAACTAAAGCAACTAGTAATCATATTGACATTTTTTGCCTATATATATGCATATGATTAGCACACCGAAAAAGCACATGCTGGAAGCATGAGCTTCCACTAGTCTCACCACTTCCCCTTCGAAAGTCATGCAGTATTTTTACAGTGCATTCAGGACATTGGAGACAATCTGGGCAGCCGAAACACACATTTACAGAAGAGAGTTAAGCATTTCACTACATATTGTACTGTATGTGTGATGTATATGTGACAAATAAAGTTTGGATTGATCTGAAGAATGGCTTTGTAAGTGTGCAGTTAGTTATATGTACTCTGGAACATACAGAGCATCTGGCTAGTATGGTCTACACTGTTCAGCGTTCCTAGCAATGCCCAAAAGACCTACTGCCCAACAACTATAGATTGGGTGGTCTATGAAACAAAGGGGTCATGGGCTGGGTCTATAACTGTGGTCAGATTCAGTCCAAAGTGATTAGGCAGCTCTTACTGAGTTGAAACATTGCCCAGTAGGGTGAAAAATAAATCACTTGCTGCTGAATGTGCTCAAGAATGTAGAATTACTTTTTTCCACTAGATGTTTCTTTGTCTTAAGGTGACTTCATGGCTGTAAATACATTTATAAGGGTAATACTAGAATGATACAGGTAGGCCTAAATTCTATATCATACCTCAGAGCGGGAGAGAGAGTGCTTCACTAACCGCAGAAAAGGGCCTACTCATGCCAGTGTGGGAAAGCAGGGACTTTTAGAGGGTTGTATGCCCTTCAGGAGCAGTAGCACAAGTGTGTGTAAGACAGGAAGACGGACTGAACAGAAGCATGCAATGTTTCCCCAAGTTGACTAGAAAGTGACCCAGCATTGTGCATTTCTTTATATCTGAATAACATTAACGAAGGAAGCCAAAAGCGCCACTGACTTTAACACACTGCATTGGAAGTGAAGCTTATGCTTGTCAATTAATAAGAGAAAAGCTGTGTGGGGAGATGAGCCATCCAAGAATTGTCTTCACTGTGAGTCCTCTAAGCTTACTAATATTAGTACCGCCATAGAAATGTCAGGCCTTTTGAGTTTATTTACTTATTATTATTATTACCTGTTAATGTATTTATTAGTTCATTAGTTTGATGGCACAATAAAAGCACACAAGTAAAACGCAACAACTTTGCAATGTTAACCTCGTGCCATAGTCTTTGAGGTCTGGTATGAAGGATCATCTCAATATAATCTTTAATGGGGACTTTTATTGTGTTTCCATGATGCTTATATCATTCAAAGGTTACATTGGGACAACAGCTTATGCTATTATGTGGCAACACTTGCTCTTTGTATCTTATAAGCTGAGCAGTAGACAAAGGGTATGTAAAGAGTAACCAGAGAGAGACAATTAAGAGAACCTTTACTATTGTTAACAGTCAGTGTCTGCCATGCAGTTGAATTGAGAAGCACCTCATGTAAATTGTATGGGACCTTCAGGTCCTCCCTTCAGAAAATGGGGATGGCTTTATGGTGGGTGTACTCCAAGCATAATGGTGTATAATTTTCTGGGTATTTAAGGAGAGTCAGGTTTGGACTAATGCAGTTAGAATTTTATATAGGAATGTGGGTGCCATTTTATGCCATGTTTACTTTGTAGCGTGTTTGTGGTACTTCATAAGAGGAGCTTTCAATTTACTTGTTTTGACAGAAAATGGACATGTCTTCATGCTACTTTATATTCAGCACAGCTTGCATCACTTTTGTTTAAACTGACACTGCTTTAAATATTTTGCTAGGAACATGGCCGCTTTTTATGATTAAATTAGACTTGTAGTGGAGAGGGATCCCAATGTATTCTCCACTCACCTGAGCTTCACTTCTGCTATGACAGATGCTGCGAGAAACCCAGAGCGTCAGAGGCCTCACCACAGAGTACTGGCCGCACTGTTTTTTTCTCAATATTTTTACACATACTGCACCTCCCACCCATTGTTTTATTCAGCTTTCTTGTGGGGCTGCTTGAATATCAATGTACAGCAGCACTGAGAATGGGCAAGTGGGGTAACTCCCATCAGTCAGCAAGCCTAGGATTGCTTTTCAAGTCTGTCACAGTATATGGTTTCAGGCTACTGCTGTAATAAGTTGTTTTTGACACTGTGGTCTTTAAAAAGTAATAGAGATACACCAGCAGCATGTGTTTTGTTACATGTCACCTTTTGCTGATACAGCCTCTTTAAACAATGCAGTATTGTGAAGACAGAATCACTCAGAAAAGACCTGTGTGATACATACATACAGTGCCCATTGTACACTATATTGTTGGCCAGGGTTTATGGAACAGGACAGAAGGGCAAGAAACCAGCAAGCAATTACATTTTCTTTCTGGGATCTTATCTTTTTTTCCACTGCAGGCTCATTCCCCCAAACTATTAATAATTAAGCCAAGAAGACAGTGATTGAGGGAGGAGTGAGAATAAACGGCTGCCTGGATTAAAATACCTTTGAAAGGCAGAATGAATGAACCAGGGTGCTGTGAATCACAATAGCACAATGGCTCTGCTACCTAGAAAACACTTTCAGATTACTGCAACACAGCATTTGCTCCTAGTTGGCTCATTTGCTTGAATGTTTGTGGCCATTAA
The DNA here is from genome assembly GCF_900747795.2 of Erpetoichthys calabaricus. Taxonomy (NCBI): domain Eukaryota; kingdom Metazoa; phylum Chordata; class Cladistia; order Polypteriformes; family Polypteridae; genus Erpetoichthys; species Erpetoichthys calabaricus. The sequence goes on from NC_041394.2 coordinate 82,764,549, forward strand.
CGTAGCGCTTTCCTGCGTGGTTTTTACAGGGCGGTCTGCTTATGTGTTACTCCACTCGTTAACTTCCTGATCTTTGCACTGTACCCTGCAGCTTATAAACCTCTTAGTTTAAACAAGTAAATGTCCATATGAAAACAAGAAATGATATGACTTAAAAATATCACCTATAAGCAGAACAAAAATATATATAATTATGTGTCCAAAGTCAGGATATATATAAGTCAGTCTAACCGTGGGAACAATCTGTATACAATCAGTACCACTAGTGAAAACATGATTTTCCTTTTAAATTGACTTTCACTGGTATATATGTTTGAATATCCAATATGTATTAACACCCACATCACCATTTTTAGAATGCCCAGGCCACTACTAAGATACCACACATTATAAACTATTTACAAAATGGTGTCCCTGTATGCTCATATAAAAAAGGTCCACAGTGAAATATCTTTTGCAGTTCATTAATGACATAGAAACATAATATGTCTGACAAAAAAAAGTGAGCCATTTAGCCTTCAGATGTGTTTGGATAGCTAATAGCGAAGTTGTCCACATACTTTTAAGAGCTGTTAATGCTTTTACTTCATCTATGTGATTCTGTTCTTTGTTTTAGATTCCCAAACTTCTTTGTGTGAACAATAGCTTCCTGGATTCTGTCTTTCCAGTAATTTATAAAAAGGATCGTCAAGTGCAAGATTCACTGTTTAATGGAGAAAATTCTGCTCAATCAATGTTGATTTATCTGATGATTTGTAACTTGATTTAGCCTTCCCTGCTCAAGACTCAGAGTTTAATTCTTGTTGCTTTTAGTATACAGTATGTAACAGTTTCTGTAATTCTGATGGTCTGATTTGTAAAAAGACCTGCCCATACAGACAGAAGCTTCACATCACATGAAAGTTGACAATGATATGTCATAACACAGACAAGTTTTCTGATTTTTCTTAGATTCATGTGTAAAAAATAAAGCATTAGTGTGGCATCTGTTTCTACTACTTGTCTCAAGACTCAAGTGTGAATAAATTATATGTCTTAAGATTCTAAGACCTTTCACCCCACAGCTCAAAAGGAACACATACCAGTGACATGTTAATTTACAGATATGTTAATTTTTTTTTCTGTAACATCCAGTAATAACAGGACACTCCATTACTGTGTTATTGAAACACTACAGTTTTTTCTTGGGGTGTGCACATAATACTGCATTACTCCAATGCTGAAAGGCCACTTTTGAATTTTTTCTGGTGTCACTAGATTAATTGTACACCACTTTGAAAGAACCAGTTTCACTGTACGTCACTTTCTCATCACTCATCTGTCTGTCTCTCGTGAACCACCAGTCACTTTTATATCTTTTTGAACTCATCCACCTCACTTTTGCATCACTTGAGCACTACAATAAATATACCAAAACACACTGTAAGTCCTTCATCACCCCAAGATGACCAAATCACTACCACAATCCCCTAGGTCCACTATATCATTTGGAAAATCTCAGAGGTCACCAGATTACATCAATAATATTCTGAACCTACAGATCTAGTTTTGATTTCTCTCCATTAATGCCACCTCCCTCTGGGGTCAATACATCATTTCCGCACCCTTTCCTGTTATCATTCCATAACTGGTATTCTTCTACCTTTCAATTTATCTTTAATCAATTTATTTCTAGTGGCATAACTTCTAAATCCTGAAGCCATCAACTCCTTATGTTGCCCCTTCAAAACCAGCATGTCACTCCTGAACATCGCTGGTGTCCCCACCCATCATTTATGAAGTAATGGAACTATAAAATAACAATAATGTGTGTCTGTGGCTGTTCATATCATTAATGGTCTCCTGTTGTCATGATTCAGCACTAAGACAACAGCTGAATAGCTAAAAAAAGAGATGAGTGAAAGAGACGGACAAAACAGATAAAAACAGCCTACGGTGTCAAATCCTAACTGACCCTAAACACGGCTGAACAAGGGAAGCTAAAATGGGGCTTAACTGCAGATCCTGCAAACCAGTCCTGTGGAAGATAGTCGTGGGTGCCTGTCTATCATAAATAGCTCTTGTGAACATAAATATAAAAATACCATAGAATACCCAGAAAATGACAAACACAAAAGTAGTTAATTTATAATAGGAAATTATCTGATGACAGTCGACGTTTTACACAGAGCAGAAGTCTTAATGTGGTTGGTTTATTTAGAACTGTTATCAGGGTAGTCAAATGCCAGAGTGTGCCTAGCATGAGTACACCATGCCATGTAAAAAATGAGAAATACAAGCAACACACAATAGCATGAGAACACACTCCGCCAACTGTTGACGCCAGTTTTTCCATTTATAAAAGCCAACTAAGGTTAACGGGTTGGGTTGAGTCAGTGGACCTGGTCACTTTCAGAATAGAATTGATAACCCCACACTCTGGCAACTCAGATTTTAATTACTTAAAAGGCCACAACAGTGATAAGATCATTAGAATTTCCAAGCAAAGAAATGGTAATTAACATTGCCATGAATTTTTAAAGCTAAATAAAAATTTCCAAGATCTGCAGGTGGCCATTCCAGTTTAGGACTTTCAGAGTCATTCAAATGGTGGGATGGATACTTGGAGAATTAGCTGTCCCAGGTTTCATGCTTTTAAAATTGCTTCAGGCAACAGAAGAATGTAACTCATTAGGACACACACATTCACAAATGCTTTCACACCAGTTCTAATACCAAGAAAGAAAGCAATTGCTGCAGGTTAAATTTCTTTCCCTCTAAAACAAAGGACAAACGTAACTATAGTAACATCTTTGCAGCATACAGCTGCCTGTCGTAAATCTTTGATCGTAAATGACTCTCCGAACTGTCTGCTCCTAATCAGGGTTCTCCTGTGGGGGCAGTGAAGCATGGTCAGACCAAGGTACATGTACTGCACACACACAAACAACATAGGATAACCAGCAACACCAACAGCAAATAAAAAACTGTTCCCAGCTTATTACTCAGTGCAGAACTCTACTGCACCAGATTCAGGATCTGCAACGTAGAGGTTCTACTACTTTCTAAATCGGTGCAGACCAAGCTGCAGTTGTTGCATCTTCTCTCTTCTCTCTCTCTCTCAAGTCTCATTCATTTTCACAGCTGCTTTAGTCTTTTCCTTTGACCCAAATACAGTAAAAATGTCCAGTGTTATGAAGCTCAGCAAAAGTTACCTTTCAGGTGTAATCATCCCTGAAAAATTCCAAAGTAGAGCTATAGCTGTTGGTCCAATAGATGACACGTTTTAGTGGTTCAACTTTTAGATTTCCACATATTCCTGTTGGGATGAAGCCTGGGTAATATTAGGAGACTTTATTTGAGGTTTGTGATCAACTAATGAAAACAGTAACTGTGGAGGCCATTGCTTGCATTGGAAGAATATAAATCTGGGCACAAATTAGTATATTAGAAAACGATTTCCTTAAGTGGCAAAGCTTATGATATAGGTAAGACATATAGGTATTTACAATGAATAAATACAAAAACTTTATTGTCACTGGGTAGGAGTTGTGACAGGCTGGAAATCTTGTTAGACAGGGCATCAGTCATGTATATCTATGGTATTATCACACTCACACCAGGCCAGATAACCTAATGCACACATCTTTAGGGATGTGGTAGTAAATTAGTGTAAACAGAGAAAAATCGTGGCCACAGAAGCCAGGACTCTGAAGTCAGCAGCATTTGCCCATCATGCAGCTAAGCTGCTCATACCCAGAAGCAGTAATCCAACTGGTCTGAAAACTGGAATACAGAACATATGACACATGAGTAAGAATTTATTCTAAAACCACGGTATACACACATTTTATTATTTGAAAAATTAGGCTGCTAATTGGTGTCATCACTGTTGGGTAAAACACCAGGGTTGGTGATACATGAATGAGTGTTGCAGTATGGAGTCATATAAGTGACAGATGTTCTGTGGACCTACCAAGGCATCAACAAACCAAAGAGGGTTGGTAGTGGACTATTGATACCTTCCCAGAATGATCTACTCATACTCCATCAACAAGGAAGGATGTGTCCCTCATGTAGGTATTTGTACAAGAAGAAAGCCATGTATGATAAGGCATTGTAAAGTTTGAAAAAGCACTGGATAGACTTTCCCTAAAATGCTGTTTTATGTGTTTGACAATCTCTACAGAACATCTTCACATAATCATATCGCTTCTAACAAGATGTATTGTAGATGATAGCACCACTTACCATGATACCTTCTGTGAATCCTCTAGTCAACAGCTCTAAAAATGAAGGCAAACTCATTACTGACTTCAGTTCACTTCAGGCTGGACAGCATCATAAAAGATGTAGAAGTGGTGCTAATAAAATGTATTCATTCACTAGGGCTTTTTTTAGTCTATAATGCTGAATCTTAATGTATTTACCTGAGATTATGCATTCATTTCAAAGGGAAAACAAACTTTTAAAGATATTTCTAAATTAAATTATAAAAAATATGTAATTTCCCATTTGCTATGGCACATCTTTAAAGTCTCCAATTGTCCTTGGAGTCTTCTAATTGTTGTGTTCAAATTGAATGGACTGAGTAGTCCAATCAAAGAAGTTTTTAATTTTTAAAGCATGACAGAGATTAGCCAACATCTACTGATGTGGAATTAGCAAGGAGTCTTTAGTAAACAAGCCGAGGTCTGTGACACGCAGAGTGAAATCTTTTGTCAAATCCAAAATGCAAACAGAAAACAAAGTCAAAAAATGACGTTGGAATTTATAGTTGAAAAGCGTCCTAAGTATTTCTGTTTCTTTTTGATATCATGTCGTAACAAGGATTTGGTCTTCATGGTCGGGACACTAGACTGTGTACCACTACCTTTTTAAAGTGTAATTGTGCCAAGGTCACACGCTGCACAATTGCATACCAATTTGCCAGGTAACACTGTGTCTGGAGCCTCAAAACATCACCACCAATTTAAAAACGTGGAAAACAATAAAATATTTCCAAAAGAGAAAATAAAAAAAATGAATAACATTAGGACACACAAGAAAATGAGCAATACATACATTTAATGTGTCCTTAGTACTGATTAGCTGAATGGAGTCCACCATGTGGAATTAAGTAGTCTCACACATTGTCAGCCTAAACACACATATCTCCAGGAAATCACAAAGCTGGTTAGACAGCACCTAAGAAAACAAAGGACTAAAGGACATTCACAGCAAATTATTGATGTAAATACTGAAAAGCAATTGTCTCAAGAAGGGGAAAAGAATTCCAAGACATTCTTCATATCTCAGTAACGCCGATAATAATTTGTGTATGTATGTGTGTCTCCGGAACATGGCAGAAGTAGCTGGCTGGTGGTAATAGTAGTAGTCGTAGTAACATTGTCAGGCATACACTTAGAAAATCAATAACCACTGAGGCTCTAAAGAAATTGTACATACAGCATAAATCAATTCTACAAAACTTATTACTTAAAATATTAAAGAAGCTGTCATGATATAAAGATACTCTTCTAAGAATTACTGAATACAACCAAAGCCAATTAACTAAATAGAAGAATATCCATCCATCCATCCATCCATTGTCTCCCGCTTATCCGAGGTCGGGTCGCGGGGGCAGCAGCTTGAGCAGAGATGCCCAGACTTCCCTCTCCCCGGCCACTTCTTCTAGCTCTTCCGGGAGAATCCCAAGGCGTTCCCAGGCCAGTCGAGAGACATAGTCCCTCCAGCGTGTGCTGGGTCTTCCCCGGGGCCCTCCTCCCGGTTGGACGTGCCCGGAACACCTCACCAGGGAGGCGTCCAGGAGGCATCCTGATCAGATGCCCGAGCCACCTCATCTGACTCCTCTCGATGCGGAGGAGCAGCGGCTCTACTCTGAGCCCCTCCCGGATGACTGAGCTTCTCACCCTATCTTTAAGGGAAAGCCCAGACACCCTGCGGAGGAAACTCATTTCAGCCGCTTGTATTCGCGATCTCGTTCTTTCGGTCACTACCCATAGTTCATGACCATAGGTGAGGGTAGGAACATAGATTGACTGGTAAATTGAGAGCTTCGCCTTGCGGCTCAGCTCCTTTTTCACCACGACAGACCGATGCAGCGCCCGCATTACTGCGGATGCCGCACCGATCCGCCTGTCGATCTCACGCTCCATTCTTCCCTCACTCGTGAACAAGATCCTGAGATACTTGAACTCCTCCACTTGAAGCAGGATCTCGCTACCAACCCTGAGAGGGCACTCCACCCTTTTCCGGCTGAGGACCATGGTCTCGGATTTGGAGGTGCTGATTCTCATTCCAGCCGCTTCACACTCGGCTGCGAACCGATCCAGAGAGAGCTGAAGATCACGGCCTGATGAAGCAAACAGGACAACATCATCTGCAAAAAGCAGTGACCCAATCTTGAGCCCACCAAACCGGACCCCCTCAACGCCCTGGCTGCGCCTAGAAATTCTGTCCATAAAAGTTATGAACAGAATCGGTGACAAAGGGCAGCCCTGGCGGAGTCCAACTCTCACTGGAAACGGGTTCGACTTACTGCCGGCAATGCGGACCAAGCTCTGGCACCGATTGTACAGGGACCGAACAGCCCTTATCAGGGGGGCCGGTACCCCATACTCTCGGAGTACCCCCCACAGGATTCCCCGAGGGACACGGTCGAATGCCTTTTCCAAGTCCACAAAACACATGTAGACTGGTTGGGCAAACTCCCATGCACCCTCCAGGACCCTGCTAAGGGTATAGAGCTGGTCCACTGTTCCGCGACCAGGACGAAAACCACACTGTTCCTCCTGAATCCGAGGCTCGACTATCCGACGGACCCTCCTCTCCAGGACCCCTGAATAAACTTTTCCAGGGAGGCTGAGGAGTGTGATCCCTCTGTAGTTGGAACACACCCTCCGGTCCCCCTTCTTAAAGAGGGGGACCACCACCCCAGTCTGCCAATCCAGAGGCACTGTCCCTGATGTCCATGCGATGTTGCAGAGGCGTGTCAACCAAGACAGTCCTACAACATCCAGAGCCTTGAGGAACTCCGGGCGTATCTCATCCACCCCCGGGGCCCTGCCACCAAGGAGTTTTTGACCACCTCGGTGGAAATAGAAGAATAATGGAAATTAATACCCTGTTATATAAAGAAGACAACACAAAATTAGAAAGATCAAACCAATTATTAAATCAGAAACCTTAAAACAAGGCAGAAATTCTAAAAATGCCCCAAATTTAAAAATACATTTTACAGACAAACTGAGATAAGTTCATAGCTATAACCAAAATATCTAAAGAACTGAAATATTTTTAAAAGATATAAAGACTAAGGGAAAGCAAAAGTTAAAACAAAAAGAGTCAAATATAACCAAAAAGCACTATTACAAAAACTCAAACACACAGATAGAAATATGTGAATTCTTGAGAGTGGATGAAGTGTTTTATTGAAAAGTGGAGAATTTGTTAGGGACAAGAACACAAGGCAAAAGAGCCAATGCCACCACAAACTGCAGTGGCCAAGAGAGCTACTGAAACAGTCCTCTCATGTGACAGCTGTACCCGGCATTAATTTAAAATAATTACAGTAAATGCTAAAAACAGAAAATGAGGATAAGGGAGTACAAAAAAGGATAAAACTCAAACCATATATTACGTATGGTGTGGGGATTAAACAAAAACAAAAAAAGACAAAACAAAATTACTATCTTAACAAACGGGGCCCATGACCCTCAGACAGGAAAACTACATATGACACAAATAATGAAGTATTTACAAAATGTGCCATTTTCTTTTCAGGTCAAAGTACTACTAATACATTTAGGTGAATTCACTGTTCCTTATATTTGATCAAAATCTGTTACATGCAAGTCTTTTTTTCTAATAAAAAAGAAAAAGAAATGGATGCCTTCATTCTATACCAAAGCACAGACATCATCCATCAATGCCCCTTTGTCAAAATCTGCTCTTCGTGGCCAAAGACATGGAAAACCAAAGTTAGCTTGATATGTGACGGGTCAAGGTAGTAAATGGTGGGGCCAGCAGGGTGTGAATGGGGTCCCCACAGTAAACCACAAACTGTTCAACCAAGACATCCCAGCCTGTAACCAACACAGGAACATGCAATGTTAGAGTGCAACATTTATTGAAAGAAAAACTGCACACCTATTTTCTAATGAAAATATATTACAGCCTTCTACAATTTTGATTTTTATTGTTTATTGTTGAACATTAGAGCAATGGTTTCCAAGTTCAATCCTGGGGGAGCTAAAGGCTGTGGAGATTTTATTGCAACCAGTGCATCCAGTTTAATTGATGTCATTGTTAAGTCAGCTGTCCTTTCTTTCTTCTCTTATTCTAACAAAATTTGAAGTATTTGTATTTGCCAAAAGTTGAAATGCTTACGTTACAAATACACTGTATTTGTAATTCTCCTTTTTCTATATAGTTTGCTCCATTAATTGTATCCAAATGCTGACAACACTGAATGCTAAAGGGGAGTGATTACTGTGCTGCCATTTTCACTTGTCTGCTCATTTGTAAGAAATGTTTTTTAACCAGCTGACAAGTGATCGTGCCAGTGAAGTCATTTCTCCCCTTTAGCATTCAGTCTTGTTTGTACAGCTCATTCGCATCATGAACATTTGGGCAGAATTAAGGTAGTAAATCTAAAGAGGAGGGCAAATAAAAAAAAAACAGTAAAAGAAACAAATGCATTTAAAGTGTTGGCAAAGAATACAAATATATAAGTAAAAAATGAGATCAAATAAAAGTAAGAATGACACACTGATTGTGAAACTGGTTGGAATGAAAACCTTCTGTAGGACTAAATTTGAAAACTACTGATCTTTCACTTATTAAATATGATATATTAATGCCAAAAATCCAAATATACATGGACATGTTCTTTACCAACCTAAATGATCAGCATTACTTTGCAAACAGGCACCTCCAGAACGAGTCACAGAGTACAGCTAACTGGTGCTACATAACCTCTATTTGCTCAGGACACATCAGCACCTATACAAGTTTCTTAATAGTAATAATACATTTTATGTATATACTGGGATACTTGCTGAGATTTTTGTAAAAAAAAAAAAAACACTTTCATCCATCTATTTTCCATCCCAGCTTAAGGTTGCAATGAACCACAGCCAGTCCAGTGAGGGTCCACTAACGTTCGTGAGGTGCTGGTGTTAGAGTTACCAGTTAACCTAACATACATGTCTACTGAAAGTAGGAGCAAAAATGAATTACCTGGAAAAAAAATCCATACAGACACAGGGAGAATGTGCAAAAAACACACAGGTGGAGCAGCATTACAAACTACCAGACCTAATACTGCTCTAAAGATCAGATTCATATCTTCAAGCCACATTTCATTGACGCTGCATTCCAGCAAGTGTGTCGTCATCATCCTTTTTGACCTTGTATACAGTGTAAGCTAGGTCACCTACAGACTGACACCAGTGGACACCCTGCATAGCACCATTTTACTGAGTCCTGGAGCAAAATGGAACATCTAGAAGACAGTCCAAACATATAAGTGTGACTTGCGACACGTTCCAATTAAATGTCTTTTGGATTGTGAATGACTGGAATCTGGATAGTGAATGTGTTTTGGATCTATGTTTGGTATCCCAGGGATTAAGTTGGCTGCATAATTTTATTTATTTTTAACAAAATAAAGCACTTATTTTTTGTAATTACTTTGGTAATGTCACCATTTTGTGTTTGCAGTACAGGTAGTCCCCAAGTTACGGACATCCGACATACGACTTACAAACAGGGCCGCAGCTGCTCCTTCATCTATCTGGGGACATGTCGCAGGCTCCTCAGTAAATGCCGCTCCGTCATCTTCGGCCTGGGGATGCTGCAAGCGGTTGCTGGAGGGGATGATTTCGCTGCTTGCACAGTGTAGTGTCCCTTGGCCGGCTCCGGTTGATGAATGGGGCGGTGGGAGCCGCATCCCATTCATTCTCAGTGGGTGGCTGGGTGTGCAGGTACCACTCATGTGCAGGACGGAGGCTTGATAGGCGGTTCGCTTACCGCCCACCACGACGCCGCAGCTACTGTTCCTGACTGGACGGAGGCTGGATGGGGTGGAGGGAGGCGTTTCACTGCCTGCCCACCACACAGTCTTGCAGTGTTCCTCGAACAGCTACCCCGTTCGTTCACGGTGGGTGGTTGGCGATGCTGCAAGCAGTGACCCTGTTGTGACTGAACGGAGGCCATTGAGGGTGAATGGGGCGGGCGTGAGTGGGGGGGGAAGCATTGCAGTGTGCCTCGGGTGGCTGCCTGTTGAATGGGGGCGGTGGTGAGCGATTCACTACCCGCCTTTGGCTGTACCCTGTTTGTTCATGGTGGGCAGATGCTGCAGGCAGCAACCGCCCTTCGCCGCCCCCATTCAGTCTTCAATAGCAAGCCTGCTTGTACTGTTACATACATAGCAAAAAGTTGTCTCTTGTCAGTACACCAGCTGTGCCGACGAGGGATGCCTGCCTGCTGTGATAGCTGTGCAGTGCTGGGCAGAAGAGCTCATCTTAACCTTTTGTCTTCACCCTTCAAGAATGTCTCTGAAACACAAATCTGATGCACGTGCTGGTGATACAGTAAAGAAGAGAAAAACCATCACCATGGAAAATAAAGTAGAAATAATAAAAAGGTCAGAAAGAGGTGAAACTCCATCATTCATTGACAGAGCACTTGGTTACAGTCGGTCAACAATAACATTTATTAAAATAATGTACCTATTCCGGCTTACATACAAATTCAACTTAAGAACAAACCTACAGTCCCTATCTCGTAACTAACCCGGGGACTGCCTGTATTCTTACTAGATTTTGATTCCCGGTATTGGTTTTTTGGGGAGCATGAATTGCGATATATGTCACAGATATTTAAGATGGTGGCACAGAGAAACCAGCATCTCAGATTCCGGAATAAACGACAAAATATTTTGATACTTTTTTTTTTTTTTTTAAAGTTAGGCTCCATTACAACAGCTAATTTTCAACTGTGATTTTAGGTTACGCATTGTGCTTTAGCATTCAGCCTTTCTGGCATCCCAGTTTGACTGTTTCAAGTCGACAACTACAGTAATCTTTTGTGTTCCGTTTCCCAGTTATTATTTGTCCTATTCACAACAAAATGAAGGCCAAGTTGGGGCAGCTATCACAATGTGCCGAAAGCTCAGCAGGTGCCCAACTTCTACTGTATATACGTAAATAAGAAGCATATGGTTAAAGGGGTTCATTAACTTTCTCTTTCATCTTGAAACATTGCCAATTTAGAGGACTCCTCAACATCAATTAAGAATCAACTACCAACAGCTGCCTCTGTGACAGTATAGGGGACAAAATAGTGGCAAATGAGGGTTCAGCATCTGTCATGCCAAAACAGAAATTAAATTGAACAATGCAAGGGCAAATCAAACAAGGAGTCTTTAAGGACAACTGGCTATATGTGAAATAGAAAGATGGAGACAGAAGAGATTAATTGAACCTAAATGTACAGCCACTAACAGACTCTGCCTTCCCTTATGTTTCTCTTCTGCTTTGGTCTTCCAAGAATTACTCCATGGAAATAAAACCCAACTTGTTATCATAATGCAGTTATTCCAGCCACAAGTTGAAGCAAATATGAGGCAAATTATTTAAATCAAACCTTTTTTGTCAGTTGTTCATTTTCAAAACTATTTTGTCCTATCTGTACTTGTAAAGTTTTCCTACTGAACCCCTAATATCCACACAAAATTCAAAATATATGTAGTCATTCTGAATGTAAACAGTTGCTCTTGTGCACCTAAGTGAGAAAGCCCTGATACAGACCCATCTATAATGTCCCATTTATACCCGCTGTGTCACTACTGGCCCTGGCACCCTGCAATCCTGACTACTTTTATATTCATTCTCCAAACCCAATTATTCCAACAAAGGATTACCGTGGCTAAAACTGCCCCATTTGCACTGGACATCAGTGCATCACAGGGCACACTGAAGGGGTCAACTTACAGTAGATACCTAGAGTGATAAATATCAATCTAAGCTGCAAGTTTTTGGGTTGTGAGAGAAAAAAATGAGTGTACCTGGAAAATGTGGTACTTAGCCCAATCTCTATACAGAGATGTCATCTCCCTAAGTCTCCATATTCGCAGTCCTCTGGTACTTCCACATTCCAAGAACGTGCAGGTTAGACTGATTAGTAACTTTAAACAGGCCCAATAAAAAGTGGGCGTTTGGATAAACATGTCATGTGATAGAATGGTATTCCAATAAGTTTTGGTTTGTGCACTGTACTTTAATGTCAGGGTGGCACGGTGGCGCAGTGGGTAGCGCTGCTGCCTCACAGTTGGGAGACCTGGGGACCTGGGTTCACTTCCCGGGTCCTCCCTGCGTGGAGTTTGCATGTTCTCCCCGTGTCTGCGTGGGTTTCCTCCGGGCGCTCCGGTTTCCTCCCACAGTCCAAAGACATGCAGGTTAGGTGGATTGGTGATTCTAAATTGGCCCTAGTGTGTGCTTGGTTTGTGTGTGTCCTGCGGTGGGTTGGCACCCTGCCCGGGATTGGTTCCTGCCTTTTGCCCTGTGTTGGCTGGGATTGGTTCCAGCAGACCCCCGTGACCCTGTGTTCGGATTCAGCGGGTTGGAAAATGGATGGATGGATGGACTTTAATGTCACTAAGTTACGGCAAGGGACCTGTGCAGTTTCAAAATTTCAAATAAAGTAGACCAGGAGATGAAATCGAAGTGTAAAGCAAGAAACCACTCGTTAACCAATAAGTCCAAATTACTGACCTAAGCCCAGATGCTAAGACAAAAGGGATTTGTAAAGTATTCAGTGAAAAGCATTATACAAAAATATGTTGTATTTTACTCATGACCTGCATTCTCTATAATCACAAGCTCTTTGTTTCAAATGTATCTGTTGGTGCGGCTTATAAAATGTCAGGCAGGTGACATCACCCACCACAATTTCCAGTACCACACCCCTAATAACTGGGAATTGCATCCTGGTGACAGGATCCTAAAAACTGCAGTGCCTACAAGAAAAACAAAATGGCATTGTGATAAATTAAAAGAGAAAAATAACTCATTAGAATTGATTATAATTTGATTTGAACAAAACAGTGTCAAATTATTCCCTGAAATTCACAACATTCAAAATTGCAGAAGGATAACGTAGAAAAAATACTAAATTCTTATTGCATGTTTATTGGCAACTACTTTGTAACAACTGAAGCTACAGTGATAGGAACCAGTTCTTTATAAACATGTAGTGGACAAGCTGAAAATAGTATGCGCCAGCAGCGTTAACCACTGTGCCAATGTACTTTCACTAGCAAGCAGGCACAGACATGGCTCAACTCCATCACTGGGCACACTCACGAATACACCCACTTAGAATCTCCTACTTAAGCCCTAAACCTTAAGAGAGATTGGACGGACGGACGGACGGACGGACGGACGGACGGACGGACAGACAGACAGACAGACAGACAGACAGACAGACAGACAGACAGATAGATAGATAGATAGATAGATAGATAGATAGATAGATAGATAGATTTTTCTCTGTCTATTCAAGGCTGCCTGTATTTCAAACAGGGGCATGGTGTTACAGTAGTTGCTAATGCAAAACTGTTTTCTCTGTTCAAGCCACAATTCCACACACAACATTTATATGTACTGTACTGTATATGTATTTGACAAACAATAGGATGATCAGCCTGAATGCACTGACAGACTCTCTTTTTTGTGCCTAGTCTGTCATGCACTGCACATATTTTTGTACTTTGTTTGCCTAAAAACTGGATGCCCCAAATGGAAAATACCTACTCTGTATTCATATTATGTGATGAATGGGCAAAGGGGTACACTTTGGAGCAATGCAGAAGACAGACTGTGTCCTGAAATCTTTTTCCCCCAAGGACTTTTTTTTTTAATGTTGCTCATTGTGGGAGACTCTTTTTCAAGGCTGCTACTTTCATTCAGTGAAGCAGGGAGAGGCTGCAGGCCCTTTATGCAACCCAAGTTGTGAAAACTTACCACAGTATCACAAGAGTCCATGACCCCCAACAGTGACAAAGCACTCTATGCAGTTAACTCTTTATCAGCTTTTACTCATCTAGCTGCCCATGCCATACCCTTTATCACTCTATGTATTTGCAAACTGTCAAATGCTCAGCGTGCTTCTTTCTGCAAAGCTCTGCAACAGTACCGACATTGTTTCTGCACTGACTGAAATGCTTATAATAAGCAATCAAAACAAAAGCTTTGCTGAAGAGGTATCACTCATCTCTGCACAAAAATGATCTAAAGGAAAAAATGTGTTTTTAGCTTAGACAAGAGAAAGAAAATCATGGTTTTCTGCATGCAATCCATACTCCAATTTTGAAGATGAGTAATTACGGTCGGCAGAGCAAGCCTCTATCTAATATCGCACCGCACCAAGTCTGGCTGGTGCAGTGCGTGACACTTTTAATTACATCCACTCTGTCTGGCCAGCACACGGGTGAAGCCGAGTTCTCCAGCAAATGATTCTGACTGTTCAGTGCCAAACTGCACAATGCAGACAATTTTTGAGGTAGCCTCTCTCTTTTAGGCAACCCATCCACCTGCTGTGCCCTCTGTCCAGGTCCACCCAGTTAGGCCTACAATAGAGTCATGCCACACAAGGTAGACACATATACATGGTGTATATGTCAAGAGTAGAGACAGTGTGAACCTCCTCAACCCAATGAGCTGATCATCACGTTAGCTACTTAACTGCCAAAGCCAGACTGCACTGAAACTGAAAACATCATTCTGCCACTTCTTACAAGCCCCTAACCTTGCAGTAATATGTTGGGTTGTCATTTGATCTCAGGTTGGCACCTCGGTCAGCCGTTCTATGAGGGATGAACACATCACTAATCTCACAGAAGTCCTAGAAAGGAGGTTAGGAGAACAGAGGAAGTAGATGGGAGATACTGCAGAAGAGTAAAGTGCTGTCATTTGCGTACTTAACTAATCCTTAATGGGTAGCATTGGAGTTTGCATGTTCTCCTTGTGTTTTTTTTTTGAGTTTTGTCTAGTTTTCTTCCTAGATCTAATTAGATTAAATGATGATTCAAAAGTTACTAGTGATTGTCTTCATTAATGAGCTCTGAGAGAGGCTAGTGACCCGCCCATGGTTGGTTTATGCCTTGTACTGGTGCTGAACTTGATTAACTGGGTTTAAAAATATGATGTAACTAATTTCTTTTTATTGCCTAAAAAGGAAGAAGAATCTGAGATAGAATAAACAGAACAGAAGTACAAATTCATTAGTCACTTGCTGAATTGTAGCCCTACATACAGGAAATTTACAAAGACTTCCATAGAAACTACAGCTCAAAGAAGAGGCCCACTAGACATTAAGGTGGGCGGTGGCCACTCACACAAATCCAGATTACATTCGCCTAAGAACCAGAATTGTGCAGACACATCAGGACTGTCTTCAGGCAGATAATTGATATTGTTCTTGAGGCAAGAAGGGGCAAGATGATACTTGACATCAACATCAAAACCAGTATTCAAATGTGTCTGAAGTAGTGTATGCTCTTTGCAATAGAAAACCACCCAAACAGATTTATCTCCTCTAGCAGGTGTTTTAGTGTGAGAATCCTCTTGTTTCCACAGATAATGTCTCCTGCATGCTTTAGCTGATTAACTTAATTTTATAGAGCACCTTTCTATAGGGCACACCATCCCCAGACATTTAATAGATTTGCAGACTTGTATAGCACAATTGTTTTCATATTTTTTGCAATTGGAGTAAAGGTGGGTTAAGTGACTGGCTCAATGTCATACAGAGAGTCAGAAGAAGCAATTGAACCAGCTGCCCAGTGGAAAAGTCCAAAACTTTAGCTAATACACACACTCAGCACATGACTATATTAATCTAGTTATATCTTCAAAATGTAAAACTGATGGCCATTCATCACTGATCAACAGTTTTTTTAGGCCAAACATTCACCAGAAAACATCTTCTTTGATGTTGCTTACCAAACACAGCTTCCTAGCCATTTAGTTCATGTATACATTAATCATTTTTACTTTCTTCTGAAATAAATCCATTTCACAAACAGTTGCATGGTGATGAGCATTATATGAATCTTACCCTCCACAAAAGACTTCTAAATTATTTAAGTCTATCATGAGTTAGTATGTCCACATCTGAATTTTGCGTGCACTTCTGGTCACCACCCAACCAAAATAATAGAGCAGCAGCAGCAGCAGCAGCAGATAAAGTGCATGACTAGACAGAAGGGAATGTCCTACTCTGATAGAACCAGCATGGGACAAGTGCTATAGGACAGAGGTCAGCTCCCCACAGCCTTAAAAAATTGGTGGCTTACAGGGACAAGGGTTGGCACTGCTACCTCACAGATAGGTTTAAATCACAGTCCAATTGCCATATCAATTCTGTATGTCTACCCAGTGTCTATGTGGGTTTTTTTCTGTGTATTCCTCACAGACTTGTTCATAATGAACAAACTCTGAAATGGCTCTTTCTGCTTGAGTATACATGATGACTGCCTGTATTTAACTGGTATCACACTCAGTAGTAGTGGTAGAAATTCCCATGCCCCCTTGTAACTCCTAACTTAACTAATAGGGTCCAGGAAAGAGATGGATAAACTGTCACTAAAAATAATGACAGTTTAAACATGTACTGTATCAGGATTTTTAACGCAAGTCCTGACAGACCACTTCATTTAATCGAGTGGCAGAGATTTTTGGGTTGTTACTAGAAAGAAGGCAGACATACTGTAACTAAGGTTGAACTGTAAGACAACAGATTTAGAGTCACATTAAATGGAGTGCATTAAATTCATTCAACTGGAATTTTCCCAACCAAAAGAGTGCTCAAAATCAATGTTTCTGAAGTCTTTCCTTTATGTATTTTTACAAAGTCCACAAACTGTTTAATTTGTGTGGTCATCTTTTATAACATGACCACCCTGGTCACATGGCATGTGCATCATATGCCTAGCAACAATACAGCCAGAAAACTAGAAGCACAAAATGCCAGCACCCTTACAAACAAATACAAAAAATTGATAGCATCCAAAGACAAATATTTTTTTTCTAAAAGATATAAAATGCCATCACTAAATCAACACAAAACACAGTAAGTATATTATTAAACTAAAGGGGGATGTTTTTTGTACAATCTTGATGTATTTAAATTTGATAGATGCATTTTTTTGGGTTTACTTTACATGCTTTTAGTCAGTCAGAGCCGTTGATACCTGTCAGCATTGAGTTTTTTTATTATGTCAAGTTGACAAGCTTTTGATTTTTTTTTAAAAATATTTGCAACTTTTTTTGCTGCACTGTGGTTCATGCAGCCAGGCACAGGCACACAATCAAATATTGTACCATGCTGTTTGTTCACCTGTCATCACAACAGTCAGTAAAATATGCAGAGTTGGAGAGAGCTGTTCGATGGTTTTGGAAAACCATTCACCGTCTATGTGACTTTTTGCATTTTTGTTGGCAATCATCTTTCTGTTTGATTGTGTCTGCTGGTTAACCCATGTTTTGTTCCATAGAGTTTATTTTGCCTTACAGTCACAGTATTTGAAATTCTGTTGCATTTTGCCTGATAGGAGCTAGCCTTTTCTAGGTAGGCATCTGTTGGTGCCCCCACGAGGATTGGGTTTATCTATACGGCCTTTGTAAAAAGATTTTTTTGTTTTGCATTATGACATGGAGTTGTCCTGGAGAAAATGGTAGTGAGAAAAATGGCCGGCCAAGAGATGGAACTGAAGCAGGCAAAAATTGTAATCTTTAAACAAGCTAAAGTCAGAATACTAAAAAAAAAAAAACATCAAAAGCCAAAACATAGTCAGAAAATATGTTGCACAAAAAAAAGCCTAACTGAGTCTCAAAACATTTAGCCTTCACTCCAGTTGTAAGAAGCTGATAACCAGTACTGATTCCAAAGACTGGATGCCTGAAGCCATGTGCTGCCATCTTAAATAGGCAGAATGCAATGACATAATGCGTTATGTGACTTACAGTATGTGCCACATGCCTGGCAACTTGCATTGAAGCAGTAAATAATATGGTTTCAGCCATGCAAGGAAAGATACTGTACAAAATGGTGGTAAAAAAAGATTAAAAAAAAACATCCAAAAACCAAATTGATATGCCAGAAAAATTGATAAAAATGGTAAACAACCAAAAAACAAGTCTAATAAGTTCAAAAATGATTTAAGCTTGTTATAAGGATGTCAAAATACAAGTTTATCACAATTAGGAGAAACATTGAGCCACTAACAGAAAAATGAATTTAGAGATGCTTCCAGGAATCAAACTAAATATGCCAAGGTCAAAACCAAAACTACATGTAAGAAAACTAATCTTCCAAAACAAAACGTAAAACAAACATCGTAGTCAAAAGTCAAGGCAGACTCCTAATCTATTAGGTGTACACCTAAATAAATTAAAGACATTCATAGATTCTTTAAGTTTTAATCCAAACCTTGGACCTGGGGAATGTGTATCACACAATGCAACATGTAGACATAATTATCAATGTGTACTGTTTCTACAAAAAAGTTGGAGGTGTTCCCACTAGAAAAAACACCAATGCTGGTAAAAAAAAATCATAGTGATAAAAATAAATCACTATAATAAAAACAAAACTGCACTCTGCAATTCCGAAGAAAACTGCACAGTGACAGCACCAGACAAAAAAAGCTGCAAATATACATATAACAAGATTTATAATAATCTCCACTAAACATACAATAAAAATGACCTATATTAAATTAACAAAGTGTAGGCATTTACTAAGTGTAAAATGACTAGGTTTGTACTTACTTATAAGTTAGAGTTTTACCATACAGGATGTCAGTCACTGACACAGTATGTTGCACATGGCGTTATTGATTGTTAAGATGTCTGCTAGACCAGCTCAGTACCCTATAGCACACTGGAACAATACCACCTTGGCTGAGGGGTGACTCATTATGGAGCCTGATGGACGAGGGTAGAAACAACCTCACATAGCTATCCTTGGAGCAACCCATTTGTTTCTGTCTATTACTAAATGAACTACTCTGTTTAGGCAAAACTTTATATAGGGGGTAAGAGTCAGGGTCAGCAGCTTTCTGAGTGACCTCAGTTGTACCACTTCCTAAAGTTAGCCCAACCTGACTCCCAAGATTGATGCGGCCTTTTTGGTTGGTTTATTTAGTCTGTTGGCATCACTAATGACATTTCCCCAGCAAACTACCGCATAAAAAATACACTGTCCACTACAGAGTGTTAGAAAACATGCAAAAGTGGCCTACAAACACCAAACAACCTCATGCTCCTCATGAAATAGAGGTGACTCTGACCCTTCTTGTATATAGCCTCTTTATTGGTACTCCACTCAAGCCTCTTGTTCAGATGCACCGAAATATGTGTATGTCTTCACCATGTGCACATCTTCACCATCCATGAGAACAAGGGCAGAGTAGTCTTACTGATGTTAAAGTACAGGTGCTTTAGTTTGCACCAAGTCCTTCATTAGTGTCCTTTATTAATTTTACTGCCCACTGCTATAAAATTCAGATTGAAATGATTCTTTGGATGAGAAGGTTCAGATTCATAACAGACAGGTCCTGTCAGGGTGTCTTGCACCATGTGTTTTTCTTCTTTTCATGTCTCGCTTTGTCTAGGTAAAGAGTGGAAAGTGTTTTATTTATATATATATATATATATATATATATATATATATATATATATATATATATATATATACAGTATATATACCTGTATATATATATATACATACATACATACATACGTACATATATAGTTTTATTTTTAAGTGCCCATTGGGCGAGACACATTATCTACTTTAACTACTAAGGCCTATCTCTCATACAGGGCCTGGCCTTGATGTGAAATGATCTATATAAGAAGATAAACAACCTGTGGTGGGCCTTATACTGTCACCTTATTTTTCTCCTGATCCTGCTCTGCATATCACTACATAAAATTTTACAGAAAACAAAAACACTGAATTTTTTAATCAGGTTTCATCTGAAGAAGATGATCAGTATAGGTAGATATTACAGATGAGAGGATAAAGCAGGTGAGGTACCAGGCTCAGTTTCATGGCACTGCTGGGGAAGTACAGTATCTGATAAAGAGATGTGGCAATGAAATAATAAGGTAACTGATAGTCCGTAGTTGACACAACCAAACTGCAAGCACCCAAAAGTGCAAAATAAATTATAGATGAACCTGTGCCCTTTTGTCTGGTCTTCAGTGAAATAGGTCATCTTGTCAGGGCTGCTTAATAACAAAGGCTTCTAAAGGATATGAGTGAAGTTTACTGTATGAAACCAGCACACATATTGGATTGCAGATCAAGTGGCAGCCATGGCTAAAAAATGACAAGAGAAACGAGTAGGAACCACTAGGGAGGACAAGAACAACTGGCCAAGAAAATATCTTGGGAAGCATGTACACAACTTCACAAGAAAACAAAGAGATGGAAAACTAATGATGCACTCATGGATTATCTGGTGTGTGTTTACCAATGGTGAATAGCAAGTCAAAACTAGCAGATCAGTTTGTGTGCAAATGATCACACAATCAACAACTAATCCAGACAGCCAGTGTGGTAGACATTGCTGTTATAGGAATGGGTGACTACTAAATGACCATTCCACAGAGTACTGGATGGCATTGTTCATTTGCAGCTTGAGAGATTTTCACAACCCACTTCATCTATTATAGATTTGTGTGAACTGGATCTAAACCAGAAACAAACCCGAAATGTGACACCAATCCAGTCACTCCCACTCATTTACACTATATTTACTTGCCAATTAACTTCACTTGAACATTTCTGGAACACAGATTGCCAAAGGAGAACCTAAACGAACACTGGGAGAGCATCCAAGCTCCACACAGTTCCTTTACCTTTAAAGCAGAAGGGCTGTGCCATAATATTGCCTGTACGAGTGTTAAGTCTTATTCTCCCTCGCCATAATTCAGTCAGTATAATCTTCTCTGGATATGGCAGAGAAACAATTGAATTTTCAGCCATCTGTTCCACGATGGAAGTGCTTAAATCACATTTAGTGTAACAAGAAATGCTATAGGGTGGTAGCACTGCTAGCTCATGGATCCAGCATTGTGGGTTCAAATCCCACACCCAGTTGTTGTCTGCATGAAATCTGCAGTCTCCTTTTGTTTTTCCTCCCACATCCCCAAAGACTTGTAGTTTAGGTTATTTGGCAATTCTAAATTAGCCCTGTGATTGTAGGTGTGTATAAATCGGGTTTATGAGAGACTGGCATGTTGTCCAGAGCCGGTTCTAGCTCTCCTGACCCTGAATGAAATTAAGCTGATTTGAGAATGTTAAACAAGATATCATTTTGAGTCCAACAGTCACTTATTGGCTGATCTTCCCTTATCTTCTCCAAAGTCTATCGTTTACAAAGTTATTGGTAGAGGGGTGGGTGGGTGTGCAGCCAAATTGTCAGATGAACCCTAACAAGCTAATGTGATTAACTTACCGTAATCCTATCTGCACACTGATAGCCATGACAGGTGACTCGGCACAGACAGTGTTTTCTCAGGCGTCTCACAACAGAAAGCAGGCTTGAGCTGTTTGGAAACTTTCATGACTAAGAAGCCCTCCCAAGTAACTTGGTGGGAATGGCTGCTCATTTCTATATTTAAAATATTCATAATAGTAAACTGATGGTTAGATAAAGGTTTGTTTTTGTATTCACATTCAGTTTCTACTCTATACAACTATACTATGCTATACAACTCTGACCTAAACTTTAAATCACACATTAATCAGATTACTAGGACTGCTTTCTTTCACTTAAGGAACATAGTAAAACTTAGACCTCTAATAACTTTACAAGATGCTGAAAAATTAGTTCATGCTTTTGTTTTCAGTTGACTAGATTACTGTAATGCTTTCCTAACAGGATTACCTAAGAAAGACATCAATTTGTTGCAATTAGTACAGAATGCAGCAGCTAGAATCTTAATTAGAAAAAGAAAATTTGAGCACATCTCACCAGATTTAGCATCATTACATTGGTTGCTGGTGTTATTCAGAATTGACTTTAAAATACTATTAATGGTTTATAAAGCCTTAAATTATCTTGCTCGGTCCTATATTTTGGAATGCCTGTCTCCCTATGCTCCAAATTATAACCTCAGATCCTTAATTGCAGTAAGGAGACTGTGGAAGATTGTGGGTTCGCTTCCCGGTTCCTCCCTGTGTGGATAGCGCTTTGAGTACTGAGAAAAGCGCTATATAAATGTAATGAATTATTATTATTATTATTATTATTAAATGATGGTCTGTTTATTATTCATAGACCTAAACTTAAAAGAGGTGGTGAGGCGGCCTTTTGCCATTGTGCACCTAAAATCTGGAATTCTTTTCCTATAGAAATTCGCCAAGCTAACTCTGTGGAACATTTCAAAAAGTTGCTAGAGAAAATCCAAGCAAAACGACACCTTTTATTGGCTAACTAAAAAGATTACAATATGCAAGCTTTCGAGGCAACTCAGGCCCCTTCTTCTACATCTTGCCTGAAGAAGGGGCCTGAGTTGCCTCAAAAGCTTGCATATTGTAATCTTTTTAGTTAGCCAATAAAAGGTGTCATTTTGCTAGGATTTTCTCTACATTCATAATGGCTAACACGGTACATACCCTAGTACTAAAAAAAACTGCTAATAACTCATTATTTTAATATGGCTTTGTTGTAGCTACATTTTAGTTGTATTCCCAGTAGAATATATTGGCATAGAATTATCATATTCTTTAGGGATCTGCAATCTTTAATAATATCCATTATTCTCTGTTGTTTTCTCCGGTTCTTCTGTGGTGGCGATCTGTGACACCACCACCTGATCAAGGCACCATGCAGCCTCCCAAGATAATGGAATGAAGGTGGGTGTCTCAGCTGTCCATGAGACCAGCTCCATCAAATCCCATCATGTGAATCATGAAATCTATGAGGTTTGATTTAGGAATAATTATGTTTGGTTGAATGCCCAGTGTGGGCTGGGAAGACTACTGGAGGTGGAACCCCTGCAGATTTTTTATTTCAGCCTTTTTTTTTGTTTTGGTTTTTCTGTCATCCCAGCCATCTGATCTTACATTGTTGTGTTGTTATTTATTCTTTAATATTATTGCTTATTTTTAATTGTTTTTTCTTCTTGTAACTTTCTTTTTGTCATCTTGTAAAACACTTTGAGCTACACTGCTGTATGAAAATGTGCTATATAAATATGTTGTTGTTATTGTTATCTACAACTGGCTGTCAAAAATAGAAGTTCTCTTCCTGTCAAACACTCTCATTAAACTTGGAAAGATTACAAACAGAATCAGCAGGACTATATAATGAAAAGCCATAACTGACAATGTTGTAGGTTTTTACATTTGTGCTTCAGTAAGATATTCACATGCTATTGTTAGTGACAGGCACCCACACAAAGAGTAGAAAACGCTTACAATATGCACGTTTGAAGTTGGAGTAGATTACTCCAGGGATCGCAACCTAAAGCAGTTCTCTGCCTCCATCTGAACCTGGCAATCAAGTCTTTTTTGCTCCTCTTATTGTGTTTAGACCTGATTATCAATCCAATGCCTACTTCAGTTCCTATTTGTGGTCCTTTAATGCTTAAAAATGGTCACATACCTGAGGATCATGGAATCCATCAAAACTGGTGGATAGATTCAAGGTATTGCATTCAGCAGCTCCCTAATGTCACACTGCAGTGTGCCTGCTTCGCTGAACTGTCACACTTTTGAGGGTGATGTGCCTATCCTCTCGCTAGGGTTTACACTTTGCAAGTAAATGTGCAGAGAGACCTTATGCCAGAGAAGAGATGAGGGATGCCAGTAATGATGTTGAAGTGATGAAGGTTTTTTGATTTTTTTTTTTTTTACATTTCCACCTAATACAAGGGCATATCCGTTAGAACACTCCGGTGTGGATGTGGGCATCAATGTGCCCTTTATCCCCTTTCCCTTTTAAACACAATGCATTAAGCAAGACAAATGAATGGACACACAGATAGCTACACATGAAGGTCAAGTCATTAAAGGTTTTCCCATCTAAAATCAGTAGGCTTTGCGCCCTAGGAACCAAGTTACCTGAACTATACTATAACACTTCATTGATTATTTACCGCTCTGATGCTGATCTTTCTGATCATAATATAGGTCATTATAATAGCAATTGATGAGAAGATTTCATAAATAATTCCAGAATTACAGTATTTGAGGGTTCCTCTACAGTGCCTCTTTCTTTTGCACGAGATATTTGTACAGGAGGAGCAGTGGTGGCCTGATTGACTCGATCCAGATTACCCAGTAAGTCTGACAACTTTCTGGTTCACAGTTCAACTCTGCTCACTAGGGCATGTGTGCATGCAGGCAGATTAGTCATGTCAAGCCATTTTAGTTTTGTAGAGTGGCTCAGACTGCAATAACCACCCCACAATTACAATTTAAATTGCATGAACAACAAAGAAGTTAAATTCAGTCATTACAAACTAGGCAATTTCAAGTCTGTTAACATAATCAGGTCCTGACTATATAAGTCCATTAATTTTATAATTGAGATTAAGAGGAAAAGAAAACAAAAAGTCCAGTCTAAAGCATTTCTGGGGGTCAATTTTAAAAGTCAGAGTCACAGTTAAAGTCCACTATTTATATTAAATTATCACAAACAAGCAGTTTGACACTGCCTTTTTCTCTAAGAATATTTCATGGCTCCTATTAATTCTTTGTCACATAATTTGTTTATATTTTCCTCTCTGTTATTTTATGACTCCTACCTCAAGTTATTTGAAGAAAGTTCTCAGCTCATATTCATGATACCATTATCAAGTATGCTATTCAATTTTATCTTCTTTGATGCTGGTCAGATTGTTTACATCAAAGCAGCTTGCAGACAGATGGGCTTCTATGTGCCCATTAGGACTAAAAACACTACTTGATTGCAGTGCCTCATTTTATGAAGCCGACCAGCCACCTGTGGAACCCACAGCTAGTGTATCTCTTCTGAAAAGTGCTACCAGGCAAGCACATGGGTGGAGCAGAGGTGGAGGGTATACCATGTGGGCACAGAGTACCACTAGAATTTCATTCATAGTTATACCAGACATTGCAACAGTGGCATTTCTTCACTGAGGGTCGGTGGCACACGGCTCAATCAGATGCTTAACAGATGTTGTTGTGCAAAATAAGTAATAAGCTTCTCTCAGTAGTTTAAACCATTATTAAAATGTTTATAACAACCCCTAAAGATGCTATTTGTTACACTTTCCCTATCATGTGCTCAATGCAACTTACTGTTTAGAAAAATGTTGCTTTTTGTATTATGTAAAATTGTTTATACATCTGGTGCTCCAAACCTTTTTTTAGTGTCCTACGACCATGCAGTATTCATGGCCTTCTCTGAGTGCCTCTGCACATGTGTAACCTGAACTTTCAGTATAGTGTTAGGTCTATCTTCTTATTATTTTCTTTTTTTATTGCATATTTGCATTTCTGTTTTTTTCCCAGTCAAAGCGCAACGCAGCAAAGATATGTAAAATCAAGTACTTTTTGCTCCATTAAACATACTAGCCAGTAGTACATTACCCTGATCAGAATGGGACTGAAAAGGAGCCTTCTGATCTCCACTAAATGCCAATACTGAGAGAGGCCACCACCTGTGCTACACCGCACTAAATTCCGTTTTCAGGATAAGAAGCAAGCAGATGGCTACATCTACCTAGAAATGTCTTGACAGTCGCACACTGTCCAGCAAGCCCCTGGTCACAAGGTGGTTAGTGCTGCTATTGGACAGTCTCAGAGTCTCGTGTTCCAGTCTTATAATGTGCTTATTGTTTATATTTTCATTTCATGTCATTGTGTTTTGCCCTTTTTCACCTCAAAGCCACTTGATTCTAAAACTTGAGGTAATGCTGTTTCAACTTGGACAATCTATGGGCAATTGATTTTCCTGGGCAAAGGGTGGCTGCCAGACTTTTAACTAGATTAAAATTTAAATCTATACTGTGTACCTTGTTAGATGACAATGACAGTACAGATTACAATGACATGACAATCGAGACAGACCAGGAACCAACATCCTATTGTATGATTGTTTTTTTGAGACACTAAGTGTGTGTAAACCTGCACATCTCGCTGGTCATTAGCAAGAGAAGGATGACAGAGATTATTAGGCAAGTTAAATTTAGAAAAGTCTGCACACATAAAACGACTGGTGGGCCAACCTTCTCTTCAAAGTGCAAACTTAAATCGGTGATTTTATTCTTATACTCACAGACTGATTGATGTGCTGGCTGTTATGTATGGGAACTGCGCCATTTACTGCATGAATAGTCATTTGTGTTGGGTGTCCTTATGGTGATCCCAGTTTTGGTATTGAGAATTTGATGTTGAGGGAGCAAATAACATGTTGCTTTGGTGGTTGTACTTTTCATATTCACAAGATACACTGATTGATCTACATTGTTTGTATTATTCTGCTAAAATTTAAATTTTGCAATCATGGGTGCCGATAGTCTAATCATTTGGTAATACAGGAATGCAGTGTTTCTCCGTCCCTTGCAGCTAGTGTTTGCTGGTTTGCTGATTGTGAGTCAGCTCTGTGGAGTAAGTTCTAAGTTTGAATGCATAATCAGATTTTCTTATGTGAATATTGAGTGGTCCCTTTTCATGCCAAAAAAAGCCACAGACCAGGAAATCCACAAAACGAGGGATGCCCCAGTGTCACTTTCAACGACCAATGTCAGTTCATCTTCTTTTAACTAAGATCAAACCAAGACTTCTGTGGGTTTGCTGTGAAAAGTGCAGAAGGGTGAATGGCAGAGCCCACCATTTCTAGGCCTTAACACACATGGTGGTGCAAGGATTCTAGTGGTCTGAACAGAGGAAGTTATAGTGCCTCCACAGTCCACCACAGTGTCTCGCTATCTGAACTGGGTAAGCCAAACTGTGTATGTGAGTTACAACCCTCCACTAAAAGAGTCACACTTTGTTTAGGCTGAAACCGCATAGAGAAACATAAACCACACAAGTGTGAATAAACGTCTGTTGTCTCAAGGCAGCTTGTGAAAAGGAACAACAGTAAAGGAGATGCAAACTGAGATGTGAGGATAACTTTATTTTTCTTTAGACAACAAAGCACTTTTTTAAGGACTATCTACAATGCAAAAAAGGTCCACCCTTAATATTTGTATAAATTTGAAACATGTGCAAACTCATTAAAAATAACATTTTGAACAATGCTGAACATCCTCTCTCTAACACACTGTTAGTACTTTCAGCCAACGAATTATTCAGCAGGAACGTGTTAAGAAACACTACTGGAGCTCCTTTATTATCAATGACAGTATGCATTTATAATGCCGCACTGGGATTGCTCTCTTATTTTTAACCAAGTCAGAAGTTTTCTTCTTTTTTCTAACTCGTGTATCTGGTTGAGGGGTTGTTGTTGCTGTTTGTTAAAATATTTTTATATTTATTGCAGCTTCTGTAAACAGCTAAAATTCACTTGGGACAAATAAAGCACTTATTTGTCTATATACACTATATGGCCAAAGTATGTGGACACCTCTCCAAATTATTGGCTTCAGTTTTTTCAGCTGCACTCACTGTTAGCACGTGCATACAATCAAGCACATGACAATCTCCACTGACAAACACTGGCAGTTGAATGACTCAGTGACTTTAAACATGGCACTGTCATTGGATACCACCTTCGTCACAAGTCAGTATGTGAAATTCCTGCCCCGGTCAACTGTAAGTACTATCATTGTGAAGTGGAAGCATCTAGGAGTAACAACAGATCTGCCATAAAGTTGTAGACCAGACAGACTCAAAGAGCAATGTTGCCAAATGCTAAAGTGCATAGTGTGTAAAAATCATCTCTCAGAGTTCTAAATTGGCCCAGAAAGCAACATCAGCACAAGCACTGCACATCTGGATCTTTATGAAATGGGTTCCCATGGCCGAGTAGCCCCACACATGCCTAAGATCACGATGTGCCATGCTAAGCATCAGCTGGAGTGGTGTAAAGCATGCCGCCATTAGACTGGAGCAGTGGAAATGTGTTGTCTAGAATGATGAATCAGTCTCACTACCTGGCTGCCTGATGGCAGATCCCAGTACCATGCTACCATCCGGACTGTAAAGTACCTACTGTAGAGATTGGTGGAGGAGGGGTAATAGTAATAATGGTCTTTGGCTGTTTTTTGGGTTTTTGAGGTAGGCCCCTTGGTTCCAGTGAAGGGTACAGCATGCAAAGACATTTTAGACAACTGTGCCCTTACACCTTTGTGGCAACAGTTAAGGAAACGCCCTTATAGCCAGGTCCATACAGACATGGAGGCACTTGAGTGGCCTGTACAGACCCATGATCTCAACCCTGTTGAACACCTTTGGGAGGAACTAGAACACCCATTGTGAGCCAGTTCTTCTTGTCCATCCTAACCTCACAAATGCTGGTTTGGCTGAAAGGGCACCAATTCCCTCAGACACACTCAAATATCTTGTCACAATCCTTGCCACAAGAGTAGAAGATACAAAGGAGGGGGAAACTACATATTAATGCCCATGGTTTTGGAATGGGAGGTCCAACAAGCTCATATACTGTAGGTGTGATGGCCAGGTGATCCACAAACCTTTGGCCATATAGTGTAGCTCAAGTAAGAAAAACAGCAGAATTGCTTATGAGCTAACCATATCATCACAATCAATTTTGTTATGTGTTTTGTTATATTTTATGAATAGTTTTAGATTACAGTTTTTTTTCCAAATAAAATCAAAGAGCTTTGTCATCAAACCAAAAGAAATCCTTACGTCAGCCCAGACTGTGCATGTGATTAACAGCATTTCATATTGACTCAAATAATTTTCATTTACTTTTAATTGCATAAGTAAGAAGTGCAGCAAGGTATTCCACATGTGCACACTAGCAGCACTTGCCAAACACATCTGTTGACATTTTATTATGACTGATGAAATCAAAGCAAATAATACTGGTTTACTGGTTGCATATATTAAATCAAACCTGAACTTTACTAGAGCAAACTTATGGGTACTGCTCCTATATTTGGCAAAACATTTCAAATGATTTTATTGTATAACATTCCTTGTGAGGACCTGGGTGTTAAGGCAAAACTGTCTTGCATGTTGTGATCCCTAAATCAGTATTATTATTGTCCATACATCCATTTTATAATCTATCAGTCCATGGTCACAGAATAATAACTGATATTCTGGCATTATCCATCAATGGGCATACTCGCATTCACAAAGCCCCACTAGGCTAGAATTCAATGTCCAAAACTGTCAGTCCATGTACGTGAAAGTCTTCGGGAAACTGGGCCAAAAATGGAGTACTAAAGAAGGAATAAGGGGAATAAGCCAACTGACTGGGCCTCAGTTTGAACCTAGAGCTCTGATGCTGTGAAGCACCACCACTAAACATCATTCCTCTGCTGTTCTGTTATTGTTAATCATTATCATTGGGGGACATGGTAGCACAATTTTGCTGCTGCCGGGAAAATCAAACATCCTGTGTCAGTAAAGTGTCCGTATGAACTGTACAATCTCTCCACTTGCCCACGTTTCAAAAGATGTGTTAACTGGCGATTCTAAATTGGGTGTGCAAGAGTGTGCCTCGTGACTGACTGATGCCCTGTCCATGGCTATTTATGGTCTTGTCCCCACCATTGCCAGGATAATCCTTGGCCTTCCACAACCCTGAATTTGACTAAGCAGGTCTGAGAATGATAGAGTATCATTATCATCCATTACTGAATGTGCCCTGTCTTATTACTGGCATCTGGATAAGGTTCCAGCTCAAAGCAGATTATTATTTTTGGAACAAGAAGGTTTAAAAAAATGAATGGATGGATGACATGGAACCCATAGTTGATGAAATCGCAGAAACTAGCGATTCTACATGTAGCCCACATTTTACACATTCGATTAAAATAATAAATCCTAAAAACGAAGCATATCGACAAGCGGTAATGTTCAGGGTACATGTCCCCCGAAGAACACCATGAAAAGAAGTAACAATTAGAGGATGCACTTCTTCACCCCAATGCCTCTATGTGCAAACCCTCGTGAAAAGACCATAAAGATCCTAACAGTCATTGACTACGACTTTTAGAGTGCAGACCGACCTTAAATATCGTATCAGTCACTCATTTTGACTTTCAGTGGGCAGAGCATATCGCAACTTCTGCAGATACACACACATTATGGAAGGGATAAGCGCCGCCTCGAGCGGACAGAAGTCGCCTGGGGTCCCCCCATCCAGCGAATGTAAAGCGTCGTGGGCTCCTCTCCCGCCTGCTCTTGTAGGTTTCTTCATTTCGCTATAGCAGCTATGAGCAGTGAGCAGACACAAAGACGAGACGATGTCAAGCTCAAAAAGGAGTTGCTTGTGAAATGAGGAAGCGAGCGCTTATTTACATCGATATGGAGGAAGGGGCGGGGAAGTCTGCGAATCACTAGATAGTGGCAAAGGAAACTTAAGCTGCCTAGGACATAAACTACTAAAGGTGAAGGATTTGTCATTGAAATCTGGTTTTGCGAGGCGTTCACATTTTTCAAAGTACCTTGTACAAAAAATTAATATTATTTTAAGGCTGATTTCCGTCTTCTAAAGTTTTCACTTTAATCATCTTAGGTTATTATAGTAAATAGCGGACGAAATAATAAAAAACATTAATTAAAATTATAAATGCACTATTACTTTTCACAACCTCATATGTAATACTGTGCGGTGTATTTACATAAATGATATTTCTAACATATTTAAATAATTAATAGCATAATGGCAATATAATGACAACTGTGCAATCTATTACTGTATTATATAGCTTTTATGCTTTGAATGTATCATTGGCAATGAAACCTAGCATACATTTAAAAACTACATAACGTATGTTAAAATCAGATTTACACTATTTCCATCTGTATTTTCAAACATGTAGCTGAGGAACAGACAACATGTTAACTTTTCTTGTGTAATGAAATTCAACTCTGCAAAAATAAAATTGTCCAAATAACTGAATGAGGGGTCCAATAGAGCAAGTGGGTACTTGGAGAACATCTTGACATTCAGTGCTGCAGGATTTACTCTTGTACTTATCTTGACCATTGGCGAGAATTACTTTTAAATGAAAATGGAATATCAGCAGCTGTTTTTCCCTGAGCCAGGACAAAGGTTTTCCTTAATTGATTAAGCTTACATTTTTTGTCAGTTTTCATGTTTCGGTTAATGCGTTTGTCCATGTTCCTTATACAAATGCTTTCTTCAAACAACTGTTTGGGGTGCTGCTCTCTTTAGGCACCCCATTCAATATAAAACTGCATAATCAATACCAATAATGAATGAAAAGAAGTGTGTACATTCTGTGACAATTCTAGGTCACCAGTCAATCTGACAGCAAGTGTGATGACTGGAAGATGAGACTTAAAGCCTCAGATGAAGCTCCCAAAAACACAGAAGTATGTGATCAGCATTTTTAACAATTGACACAAGGAGTTTCAATAAATATAGTATTTAAAAAAACAGATACAGACTTAGGAAGTATCTGTGTAATATGAAAAATTAACAATACAGTACATATCTAAAGGTGCAACATGTGCTATGGCAATAAAAAGATAAGCATTTAAAACATCATTCATAGTAGGCTGGATGGATGGCCTGCTGCTGCAACACTCTTATTCATAAATAATGTCTCTCTCTTTAATGGCACTTTACTGGGTTGTGCGATTCCTCATAGAACCATTGCTTGACAATGAACCATGTCATTCTATGAAGGGTTCATTGAATATGAAATTGATTCTTTGGGCTTTAAACAAACCTGACAACTTTAATGTATAGTAGCCTACCTAGCAGGATACTGACAGACCATGAAAACCTGAACCTGGCCGGTGTTATTGTGTGCAGTAAGAGACCTTTTAAAGTTATACCCTATTTCACAAATCTGTTATCATCTGTTCATGATTATTTATGGAACCATTTACAGATCTAAATAAAGGTTCTTTCTTGAACCTTCATGTAATGGGTACTTTTTGGAACCAAAAGTGGTTCCCCTGACACTGCTCTGAAGGAACACTTTGGCACCTTTATTTTTAAGAACATTTTACAAAAATATGGTCAACAAATAATCTAATTTTCTTAAGTGCAAATATAAGATATTCAGTAACGCCATAAAGGGTTAATAAAACTAACTTCTACTTCCAATTAGTTACATGTGTCCAACTGCTCATCCCTCCATTTTCTGAATCCACTTATTCCATTGGGAGATAGATAGATAGATAGATAGATAGATAGATAGATAGATAGATAGATAGATAGATAGATAGATAGATAGATAGATAGATTCAAAATATATCTATAATGGTGTAATACAGTATATCTAGAAAAAACAGCATTTGCTTAAAATTATCATCATCATGCATGGACCCCTCATATTAATAACATATATCGTCGCCCCCGCTAACATGACATCATATACGGTATTCTACCAATATGATTCACTGTGAGGTTGGGTCATCCTTATTCTTGTATATTCGAAATGTTTCGTCTCAGCCGTGATTAATTATATTCAGGCAGCTCCTGATCGTTACACAGGATAGATAGAAAAAACACAAAATGAGAAAGCACGTCAAGATCGGCGTATCATAAGCAGTCGTGTGGTCAAGATAACACTGGCGGCTGTCTGCTTCCTGTTGTTATTATTATTGCTGCTGCTTCTTTCTGATTTACGAAGATGCTCCACGCCTTCAAGGGCGATACGCTAACGGGTCACATGTCACACCATACGGGGGTCTCGGCAAGGACAGGGGCTCCTAAACAGTTGTAATGGCATTCCTATACACAAAGAAAGTGCCCAGGGCTCGGAGGCACCATAAACAATCCCGGCACTGCCTCATCCCCCAGTTCGCTCTCCGCCTAGCTCACGCACACACATTAGTCTGCCACCGGACGCGTCTTGTCTCTGCTCTGCTCTGGCGGCCCAGTCGGGGGTGCTGATGCGTCTTGGCTGGTACAGTAGTCATCAATCTTGCTGTGTCCTATCCCGCTAGTGCCGTAGCCTCCCACCCCTCCCTAAACTTCTCCATCCTCCCCAGAAAGCTCTTCCAGACACTTCTCTCCGTTTTCAGACGCGCCACAAGCGTCACACGCTAGCGTGAGTAAAGTAAATAATAACCTAATGACTGTACACAGCACCAGCTATCAGGGAATTACGCGAATACAAGAAAGCACAGCAACTGAAGGTAAAAAACACGAGGAAACAGAGCTGATCACCCAAGCCCAAAGAGCAGTATTTCCGCATCACGTTAAATACGCCATCAGCACATTTCTCAACACGAAATCGCACAGTCGTGGTTCGGCTAAAAAGCCCACCGCAGACCACCACCATCAGGCTCTGCTTGAACATCCATTACCAGCTGTTTCTGTTGCACCCCATGCCAAGCAGGTCTACGAGACGAACTGCAAACAAACAGTGCGCCTTCCACCGGCGCCTCCAAACGCGCAAGTACTTTTAAAGTGCCGCAGCAGAAACAGGTGATGTGAGCACTTAACACGCACCCCGACATGTACATATAAAGGTGGCCCATTTATCTACACGAGAGTTCATCTTGCCATCCTACGAGCAATCAGTCGAAACGTAATAAATACAATGGAAACGAACGTGATGTAACATTCGGCAATCGTGCTCAGCTGGTTATTAATAGCTGAAAGATAAAAAAAAAATAAAACGGTAGCAGCTGTACGTACAGGTGGCCACATGGTTATTATGGTTGTAAAGTGGTGTTACTCGTGCCATCTTAGAGGTAAACCGGAGCAGGCCGTCAATATGCAGTGCAAAACTGTCCGATGCATGTTGAGTCTGCAATGAGCCCTATCTATATTGATTAATATAAGCTCGACAACTCGATTTTATTGCTTCGTTTTATTCGCTTTCATATAGCCTTCAAGATTCGCGATTTATATTATACGATCAAAACCATAAGTTACCGATGCACCGAACAAAGCAACAAGCTCATGCTATACTCAACAGTACATGACTTCTTTGGGGTGTACACACAAGCCCACATTTACTCCACGTCTCCACAGTCTGCCATTCCATTTACAATTATAATGCGGTGCTATTGAATCTGCCGTGGTGGATAATAAATACCCTTTGATGGTTGCCAAAAGACGCTACCTCCCGGTCAGCTCCTCTCCCGTCCTCTTCTAAATGTATTCCGGACGAGGTACTATTGGGTCCCTATTGATATGTCTGATTGCAGCATCATTGGAATGAATAGCCTCTGCATTGCTGTTTCGTTGTCATCACTTACATTGTTACAATGAGAACCTCCCCGGGGATCGACGTGGTCCAGACTACATAGCACCGCCCCGTTATTTTCAAGACCCGCCTCTTCTGCGGTCAGATTTCACTCACTTGTCTGCGATTGGATGCTGCAAGTGGTTGTTCTCGTGAGGACCGCCCCCACCCCGCCCCTCCACGCAGCGCTCTTCTCGAGGTAGTTGGGTGGAGGCGTGCGTAAAGGAGGGCTGCGTCTTCTGATATACAGATGAGGGGCTACGGATTTTATTAAATTTACATCCAAACATACATAATTCATGTTGGTCACCGTATGTATTTGTGAGAATAGTATTCCGTCTCATAATGTGCAGAGTCAGAATGAGGTGTGTTTTCATTTAGAAAGTTCTTGAAAAGTGTGGGTATATTGTAAAATATGGCACAGAATATTTAAGTGGTTTATGAAGCGTAATTCACGATTATTGACCAAGAACGTATCATCCGTGCACGTTTCGTGTTGTTACAATTGGTCTGAATGCAAATAATAGAAAAACGGAAGAACAATACTACATTAAAATTATAATCCTTTTAATACAATAAATCAGAACCAGGACTCATTCCTTCCATGTGCCCAAAGCTAAAAATATAATCTTCTTTTATCACAACTCCAGAACCCATGGGTCATATCCTGGTTTTGTGTGGAGTGGAGTTTCCATGTTCTTCTCATGTCTGTAGGACTTTTCACAAGAGCAGACTGGTAACCCAAACTGACCTGGTGCCTGTCAGTGTACTTTATCTGACATCCCCTCCAGATTGGGTTCCTGACCAGTGCTGCCAGTATTTCAATAAAGTTTCATAAATGTCTGTTTGCTATTTTACTACTCTTGTTTTTTTTATTAAAAGGATTATAATTTATTCTAAAATTGGCCCTAGTGTGTGCTTGGTGTGTGGGTGTGTTTGTGTGTGTCCTGCGGTGGATTGGCACCCTGCCCAGGATTGTTTCCTGCCTTGTGCCCTGTGTTGGCTGGGATTGGCTCCAGCAGACCCCCGTGACCCTGTGTTCGGATTCAGCGGGTTGGAAAATGGATGGATGGATAATTTATTCTAAAATTGGCCCTAGTGTGTGCTTGGTGTGTGGGTGTGTTTGTGTGTGTCCTGCGGTGGATTGAAACCCTGCCCAGGATTGTTTCCTGCCTTGTGCCCTGTGTTGGCTGGGATTGGCTCCAGCAGACCCCCGTGACCCTGTGTTCGGATTCAGCGGGTTGGAAAATGGATGGATGGATGGATGGATGGATGGATGGATGGATTATAATTTATAGTTAATGATGATGTTCTGGAAATTGTGATGCAGTAAGCTGAAGATTATGCCACCATACTGCTCCTTGTAAAAACTCAAAATTTTGCAAAGGAAGTAATGGTGCAGGTTATGCTTGGATGTTCCATTGAATTAATGATTGAATTTTAAATAAGAGAGTTGATTTTTTTTATTTCATACCATGACAGTTATACAAAACACTGTGAAATATCATACAGTCTTAGATATGTATTTCTAAATAATCATACAGCAAATAGTTGAGTGTAACCAAAATACAGGTTAGGGTGGCACAGTGGCGCAGTAGTAGCGCTGCTGCCTCGCAGTAAGGACACCTGGGTTCGCTTCCCAGATCCTCCCTGTGCGTTTGCATGTTCTCCCTGTGCCTGTGTGGGTTTCCTCAGGGTGCTCTGGTTTACTCCCACAGTCCAAAGACAAGCAGGTTAGGTGCATTGACGATCCTAAATTGTCCCTAGTGTGTGCTTGGTGTGTGTGTTTGTGCCCTGCGGTGGACTGGCGCCCTACCCGGGATTTGTTCCTGCCTTGCGCCCTGTGTTTGTTGGGATTGGTTCCAGCAGACCCGTGTCCCTGTGTTAGAATATAGCAGGTTGGATAATGACTGACTGGCTGACAAAATACAGGTTAAGAGTAATATGTTTTGTTTACTATGAATTACCATAATAATAATAATAATAATTTAAAACTTGATTAACATATTGTAAAGTTGAAAATGAAGGCAGGAACATAACAGTATACCAGTCCATTACAGGGTGAAACACACACACACACAAGAGGGCCAATTTAGCATCTCGAATCCACTTAACCTCTATGTCTTTGTACTGACGGAGGCAACTGTTATGGATACAGGGAGAACATGTAAAATCCACACAGTGAGGACCAGGGGTATGTACCTCTGCCTTCTTGTTGTGAGACAGCAGTGCTACCACTGTACCACCATGCCACCTATAGTTCTAATTTTATGGATCAAAAACAAACTTTTTATATTATGCCTATTTGAGAAGCAAAAGCTATTAACATTTATTATCCATCTATTTCTTTAATCACAAGGTCACAGGAAGCTTTTATTTTTAGCACTGGGCACATGGAAGGAATGAGACCTGGTCTGGAAACATTCTGTGGCGTGTTTCATCATGATGTTCAATAAAAAGAAAAAAAAGATAACTAATATACAAGCTCATAATCCTTAATTAACTTAGAGTTACCAGCTGATCACATATTTGTTCATTTAGGGGTGAGTGGCTTTCTTTTAAAGTTAATTGATTAGATCTAGATGTTGATTTTACAATCCTGTCATATGGTGTTTATTTTTGAAGACAGACACTTTATTATCAGGCTCTTCATTTCTCCATGAGGATGTCTTTCAGTTTTTACCACTAACCTTTACAACCAGCCAAACTGAAAGCAGAACCAATATAATTTTAGAAAATGCTATCTATTATTTAACACCTTTCATTTTCTATCTATCTATCTATCTATCTATCTATCTATCTATCTATCTATCTATCTATGGTTGGCTTTTTCTAAAGTGGCGTAAAGAGCATGTGAGAGTGTTTGCCCTGCCAAGGCAGCTGGTTGCCAGTTGGTTTGCCTTGTGCCCAATACTCCGAGGATAAACTGCAGCCTTTACAATCTTGAAATATGATTACATGTCTTCATTCTGTGTATTTTACACAATATACAGTATGAACAGTATATATATATATATATATATACTGTATATATATATATATATACTGTATATATATATATATATATATACTGTATATATATATATATATATATATATATATATATATATATATATATATATAGTTTGATTGGCTGTTTCGTTCTAGCCTTAAATATATCCAACCATGCCAAGTGCAGACAAGTTTATTTAATGACAGGATCGCTGAAACCTGTGTTTAAGCAACACAATTTTCATTAAATATTCATGCTCCCTTTTCATTATAGGCAATTAGCATTAAGGTATCATTATTTGTTAGTTATTTTTGTCTTCAAACAGTACCCTGAAAAGTTAACTCACGTATAAACAGCATAATTACTTGAAAAATAAAAGTACATCTTTAATCCTATAGTTAAACCCAAGGATTAAAAAACAAGTTAGAAAATGTACACATAGTGTAACATTCAGGTGCATTTGGGGCCTTAAGTTACCTGATGTGAAAGTTGGTGCATTTTATGTGAAGGAGTTAGTTATCATATTTTTAGTTACTACAATTTTTTTGTAACAATAAATCACATTCATATAATATATGGAATTACATGTGTTAGCAGACTACATTATATGCACGCTTTTTAACAACACTTTACAATGTCATGTAGCTAAAAACACAGCCCAAATAGGCTTGTGGTGGCTCAGTTGCTCTCATAAACAGTAGAGTCCAATAGAGTTGTTAGTTGTCAGTGGTGGAGGGTCTGTGACTAACTGTTGTTCAACTTTCTTAAACATAACATTTTTAAAAGAAGTACCCAATGAAGAGTTAAAATCTATGTTCAAGTCTCAAGGTAAAATTGTCAGCTGCTTTAGACCAGGATGGAGAGCAGGACTGGAACTTCGCCAACAAGTGTAATGTCAGAGAATACTGGATTATTATGTAATGTAAGCTATTTTATTTAAACATATGAAAGTTTTTTTTATAACCAAAGGGATCTCAAAAAATAAAAATAAGAGTTCTTTTTACCAAAAGGATTATAACTAAAAATGCGAAGTGATCAATACTAGCATAAAATCAAAATCAATATTACTCCATGAAAGGAGAAAAGAAACTGCACTGTGTTCTACAACTACCTATTAATAGTAGTTAAAAACCCAATAATTTATTAAAATGATCCAAATAACCAGGAACTTGGAAAGGAATGGATTTATTGTCAAACGCAGAAAGCAAAGGTGACACTAATCCTAGAGATTTTAATTTCAATCACAAGATACACATAAGTAAAGGTGGCTCTTCAGGTACGGATAAGCCGTAACCCCAACTCACTTTTTGTCTTATGTTTTACCACTAAGTAATTCTTCATTTCTAATTCTGCTCTGTCCTTGCTAGTTGCGGTACAACCAGCACTTGGTTTGTGGTACAACCAGCACCAGAGGGCACAAGGTACAGTGACAATTAATCTAATCTGTATAATTTGGGAGAAAAATGTACACAAATATAGGGGTTCGTGCCAACTGAATACAATGTCCTAGACATAGGATTTGAACTCTGAAGCTGTGAAGGAAACTGTGCTAGTCATTCTGTCACTCCTTAAAGTATTCTTTTAAATAACAGATTTGAAAAGAAAAAGGGTGACAAAAAGTAAAAGTCCAAAAAGCACAAGGTGCATTCAATAACTTATCTAGCTCAGTAGGAAAGAAAAGAGTTTTCAAAATATTTTTGTTTTATTTTTCAGTATAGTCCCCAATAGTTCCATACGCTTCATGCACTTTTCCTGCAATGACTTTAACCCCTTTGAAAACAAATCTTCTGTTTGACCTGCAAACCAGGACGTCACAGCTGCCTTGACATCTTCATCACTTGAAAACCATTGTCCACTGAAAGATTTCTTCAGAACATGTAACAGGAAATAATCTAAGGGAGCCGGGTCAGGACTGGAGGGTGGATGGTTCAGCTGCTAGAACCCACATTCTCGGATGGCAGCCTGTGATTGATGTGACATGTGAACCAGCGCATTGTCGTGAAGAAGCAGCACGCCTCTTGTGAGTTTTCCTTGTCTTTTTTCCTTGATTGACTCCCACAAAGTGATCATTGCGTTGGCGTAACTCTTCTCTGGTTATCGTTGTCTTGTGTGGCATGAACTCCAGAAGCAAAAGTCCTTCAAAAAATCTTAGAAGACAGTTTCCATTACTTTGCCTGCAGATTTTTCTGTCTTGAACTTTTTTTGGGGTGGGGGCTGAGTTGTGCTTCCACTGCATTGACTCCATTTTGGTCTCAGGATCTCTGTGATAGTCGTGTCTCCAGTCACCAAATGATGAAAAAAAATTCACTTTTTCTTCACAGAGCATCCCAAAAGTTCTGACAGCACTGGAGCCTTGTGGCCTTCTGACATGGAACCCATCTTGCACTGACCTTTAACATTCCCAACTTTCATGAATTATTTTCAAAACTGTACCGGCCGAGATGCCCATTTCTTCAGCTATTAAGGAAACCTTAATTCGTCTGTCTGACAAAATTAAATCCTCAACATTCTTACGTATTTCTGTGGAAGTTGCTTTCACAGGCTGTCCAGTGTGAGGGTCATCTTCATTGGACTCTCTACCCCACTTAAACTGCTTGCTCCAAACTTTTACTTTGTAGGATGATGGGACAGACTCACCATAAACTGCAGTCATGTGTTCATGGATCTCATTTTCTTTATTTATTTATCTGGTTTGTACAATGCCATATACTGTATACCCTGCCATTCTATCTTAAACTCTGTGAAGTGCCTTGAGTATGGAAAAGGCGCTACATAAATAAAATATTATTATTATTATTATTATTATCATTTGGCTTTTTCCTTTCTTTTGTGAGAATTTTTTACCACTGAACGTTGCTCTAAATCTTGCATTTTGTTACTTGATTCACATGAGGACTCTCCTGACATCCTGTCTCGGAATGTTAGACTTGCACTGAGCCACAACTGTGCAAGAATAACCTTGAGACATGTCTCACCATGCCCAGACTGTAGTTAGGATATAGCAGGTTGGATAATGGATGGATATAACTATATATTTTGTTAAATAGAGAAATGATCTCCTACCTAACAGGAAAAGTTGTCAACTGGACATTTTGTCTTATATGGACAGGAGGCAGCTTTGCCATGTATGTGCATGGCCCCCGATTTAGTACTGTAATAGTTTATATGTAATTCAATTTGTATGTTTTATATACTATGCATTAACACACACACACACATATATATAGTATATTTACATATATATTTACATATATATATATATATATATATATATATATATATATATATATATATATATATATATATATATATATATATACACAGTGTATATATACCTACAGTATATTAACTGCATCCACATCTACAATTATTTTCATGTGTGATCTGACAATTTTATTGAAAGACAGACTGTTGGTCAGTAAAACATTGTGCTTGCAGTGGGCGCATACATTAACTGTGGCCATGTGTACCATGGCCATCCAGTGGCTAATGCGTTGTCACATATTTGTATACTGTCACCTCAAGTTGTACTATTTAAACTTTTTTCTGTGCCGTATAACGAGAATTCAGAGACTGTGTACTGAGAAACAACTACCATTCAGTATTTTACAGACTATGCCCTGACACCCACGCACACAGAGAAATCCAGGAGGCTTGAATCATGTGCTGCATGAAAGACACCTTATGGTTTGCTAGGTATTGCCTTGTGCTAATGGGTCCAGGACTGCTGTTGGTTTATTAATAGCCTCCTCTGAGACTACTCCATCTTGGAAGACTCAGAGAAAGAAGGGAGCTAATCCATCCCCTTCACACTCTACCACCTTGACTATCTATATATTTGGGCCAATGTTTCCCTATTCCATCCCAGACACACACAGCTTTGCCATCTAATGTTTAGTGCTATAGTGTATGCTGTATGTTAAGTTTTGTGCTGTATTGTGGACATGTTGTTTTAGAATGTGCTGTCTTACAATATACAGCATGTCTGACTGTCTAATGTGTGCTTATTTAGCTCTTATTGAACCCTTTATTGTTTCGCAACCTGGCTTACTTTCATGGGCGGCATCAGTGCTGGAAGTAAATGTGCTGCCAAGCATTAATCGGTCAGAACCTGCTAGCCTTTCACATACACTTGTATGCATTTTGCATAAAGGTTTATACCATATTTATATTGGGAAAAATGTTTAAAGGTTATTTCCACTCTGAAATGAAAGAATGTTAAAGACACAACGTTTTCGTCTGTATAGCCTTCATCATCTGTGCAACTGAAAAGGAAAGAGCAGGTAACATACAGTATATAGGAATGAAAGAAAGGAAAAAGCCAGGGAAGATGAAAGGAGAAAAGGCAAGAGTAGGTAAGAAAAAGCTGCCATTATGATGGGAAAGATTAAAAACTTAGTCAGTCATTTAGACCTGGTGAAATGTGTGTTCCGATATATTTATAGTGTACACCATTCACAATAGTGTTACTGTGTGTTTTGGTAATCCCTCTGAAGGACTGCTGCCTTGCCCGTGGCCAGTTTCTGCAGGGATAGTCTCCAGCTCCCATGACCCTGAAAATGTAGTAACTTTGAGAATTGAATGTTATGTTATCATTCATAATAGCTTTACATACCTTCATACAATAGTCCTCATTAATATACTACACTGCAAAATTTACAGTAAAGTACTAGCAGCTGGGTTGCCAGAAATTTATCATAAAAAAAAGGTGACAGTATTTTAAGGTCTATAAAAATGTTATTTTTACGATAAAAAACTGGCAGCTGGGTTTCCAGAAGTTTATGGTAATAAATAAGTTAACAATATTTCTAGGTCTACGGTATAACTTTGTAGGAAATAACTGTTTTTTCTTTACAACACATTCCAACAGAAGAGAATGTTTAACCATAGCCAGAAATCCATGCACTGTAATAAACATGCCAATCAATAAACTATTAGGAAGTATTGTCAGGGTCAAACCCCAGTACGCAGGTTGCATCAGTAAAGTAACAACAACCAATAGCAAACATGTACTATTTAATTATGCACATTGAAAACAATTCAATGTTTAAGGAAGTTACGGCACATTGTCTGGTGGGGAAATAAAGTTTGTTTTTGTGGTGTATGGCAGGGGTAGGCAACGTCGGTCCTGGAGTGCCACAGTATGTGCAGGTTTTTGTTCTAACCCAGTTCCTTAACGAGAACTCAATAATTGCTGATGAAGCACATATTGCTTAAGTGACATTTTAATGCTTCATTTTAGTGGTCTCGCTTGTTAAGGTTCTCCAACCTTAATGGCTTATTTCAATCTTAAACTGCTGCATTCAGTGTTTTAATTGCTCCTTATTAGCAATAAGATGTAAAAGACAAAGCAGCCAGCAGTTCTCCAGCTAGATTTTTTCCAATTACATCTGTGTGTGTTCATCATGCACGGTTTGATTTAATAAAACACTTAATAGAAAAATGTGACAGACTGAAAATGATCTGTTTTAGGCTTCAAATCATTTGGATGATATCCTTGGAAAGGAAAAAAATCTACGATATAAAAGCCTTACATTGCACAGACTAACAAGCCATAAAATTAAATAAGGTCTGAGATTGGCAATGATTGGTTTCTAATTAAGCAATTGGGTTGAATGAAAACCTGTAGCCACTGCGGCTCACCAGGACCGACATTGCCTACCCCTGTTTTACATCTTATTGCTAATAAGGAGCAATTAAAACACTGAATGCAGCAGTTTAAGATTGAAATAAACAATTAAGGTTGGAGAACCTTAACAAGCGAG
Source organism: Erpetoichthys calabaricus (assembly GCF_900747795.2). Classification (NCBI taxonomy): domain Eukaryota; kingdom Metazoa; phylum Chordata; class Cladistia; order Polypteriformes; family Polypteridae; genus Erpetoichthys; species Erpetoichthys calabaricus. The sequence goes on from NC_041394.2 coordinate 82,807,661, forward strand.
ACCACTAAAATGAAGCATTAAAATGTCACTTAAGCAATATGTGCTTCATCAGCAATTATTGAGTTCTCGTTAAGGAACTGGGTTGGAACAAAAACCTGCACATACTGTGGCACTCCAGGACCGACGTTGCCTACCCCTGGTGTATGGTGTCCTATAGGTGTGCCAGCCTATCAAATACAACCTACCATAAATCAGCTTCCATAACCTCAAAAAAGCCTTCAGCACGCAGGGAAAAATAATTCTGCTAATTTTGTTTGTTTTTTTCTCTCCTGTTCAAAGGTATGCAGTTCACTAGGAACAATATGGTAAAAGGGAGAGTTTCCTTATGCAAATGTCATAACTTCAGTGTTACTGAGACAGCACTTTACCGTTTTACATTTTACAGTTGTTTACCTTCGCTATTTAACAGTTTTACACTGTAAAATTGACGGCGATGTTTTCAGTGTAATTGCAATGCATCAGTAAACGGTATATAGCATATTTTGAAGGTAGAAAAATATCAATTTTACAGAACTGTAAAAAATAATGAAATGTATTGTTTAAGATATACAGGTAATTTTCAGTAGAACATAAGGTAACTTTCCATTTTTTAAGAAAAGGTATTTTACTTTCACCATTTACAGTATTTTTACTGTTAAATGTACTGACATTTTTTACAGTGTAGATACACTTCTTTCAATTTGATTCAGTTCTACTCTCTCACAGTTAAACTTCATCAGCTTGTCAGCAGCACTTGGAATTCTTATATTACATCATGCATTACTTCTCAGATTCTGTATGATCTGCATGTAGCATTTCCACCTGTTCCTCTGCAAAATCTGTCATACTTCAATGAACGTGTCTGCTTTTGTTAATAATCTGACTGGCTGTTCACAGAGCTGTAGCCCTTTGTAGCACATAAGTCATTTTTTCTGCCTGCTTCCATGGTTATACAACTGAGCTTTGGAATGACCACATTATACAAGTAAACTGCTCTTAGCCAAAATAATGTTATCTAATGTAAAATTAAAAAAGTGAGTAATCTTGTCTTGCTGAATTAAAGCATAATATCAATGTTTTGAGAGTGTTGTTTGAATTATCTGTGTGCCTGGATCATTCCAAATATTCACCAAGCTACTTCATGGAGCAATCGATGCCTCACCAGTAAAATAACATAATATAACATTATCAAGCACTTTATCTATTTTCAAGTCATGAAGGGCTGAAGCCTATCCAAGCAGGATCAGGCACAAGGCAGGACTAGCTCTAGAAGGGGCCCATCCAAGCATACAATACCAATCTGGAATCTCTGACTAATTAGGGATGGAGCAGGACTACCAGAGTACCCGGGGAAAACCATTGTAAACAGGACAGAGAGTGCAATCCACACAGGCAAAGTGCCAGTGTGACATTCAAACTTGGGATGCTGTGCTGACCACTACTCCACTGTACCATCCCTCAGTAATAATATACATTACATAAATCATACATATGAGGGTATAGCTGCATAGAACTAGTTTTATAAATACATCTATTTTCAAACACACTTAACACAGTAAACAGTGGTGACTGGTAAATATCAGCTACATAAGGTCAAATTAAAGTCATTATGTAACTTAGCATGCACATTTATAGAATGCATGAGGAAAACTCTACAAAGACCCTGGTGAACATGCAAACTCCACACAGACACTTAACAGTCAATATTAATATTTGTGCAGTAAAGACTGCAGTGTACCCTAATTCTGAAGGGTGTACCTGATTGGAGGTGCCACTCGTTGCAGTGTTGGGAATTGACAAGTGTGTATTTAATAAGAGTGTAAAATCCATTTGGCAGGCAGTCTGCGGCAGGTTCAGAGGAAATGGAATATATGGATGTTGAGGAACGTAAGTGTTTTTGTTTATAATAAAGTTTGCCATTTTCCATTTCAGCACTGCTCTTTCTGTTTGTTTAATTTTCCTCAGTCATTAAAAGAATTTCCCAGGCAGGACACAAGAGTGAAATTAAGCCAGACAGATTTTCTCCACCGTAAGGAGTTTGCTGCTTTCTAACGGGAATATACATTTTGATATTATCCCAAGGAAAACACTTTAAACTTATAGCAATTTGAGCGTTCTTACTTAGGAAATCCAGAAAAAATGAAAGCGTAAAATGTTCACATTGTCTTATTTTATCTCATAAAACTATGCAAATCCATGACGGTCCACATCTCCCTTTAGATACTGTCATACTGTTACCTTTGTTCTTGACGTTACAGCATTTCGAGTGAAGCTTATCCCTTGCAGTTTCTGGAACTGGTATCTAAATTAAATGACTGATATATGGGAGTGAAAAGTCCAAAGACATGCACTTGGGCTAACTGGTGACACAACACCATACAGCAAGCTGGCATATCATCACAGGCTGCTTCTGGCATTGCACCTACTGTTGACAGGAAAGATTCTGGCTTCCATCTACCCCAAACTAAATAAAACAGCTTTTGAAAATGGATGAACAGAACAATGTCTCTTTTTAAAAGATGAAAAGAAATCCTTTAAAGCAATAGCAAATCAGTGCCTGTATTTATTATGCGTCTCAGAATTAAACCTAGGGATTTCATTAAAAGTCTGACTAGGATAAAAATCTGTACCACCTCAGAGTAGGATATGAGAAGTAATTATGAAGTGTCCTACTCACGCTGTCATTGAGGAGTAGGAATTCACATTCGAGAATGAATGATTTCATAATTTTTCAGCACCCCAAGCCGCTTGATGACATTCATGAAGACATTTTGAAGTTTTCTGACACTGACTCTAAGCCTTCAACACCAAGATAATAATAATAATAACACAAGTCTGTAAGTTCCTCACAAAAACTGCAAGCAAACTAATTAGAAAAGTTCATTAGAGGAACTTGCAGACTTGGGTGCGACTGCCGATCCTAATGGGATGTGGGAGGCATTCCATGACAAGACCCTGAAGGTTGCTGAGGGTTGTGTTGGTGCTGCCAGTGTTCCCAAAAGGAGGTATTTCATCTTGCAGGGCACCCCGGATATTATCGAGAGGAGTCACAGCGCACGGCTTGACAGCAACTCTGGTCTGTACTGGGAACTGAGAAGGACAGCTCTGAGGGCAAATAAGGAGGCGTTTGTTAGAGGAATCTGTGAGCAAGTGACACATCATCTATAGTCTAGTAACCCATGTCCTACTTATAGAAGAATCAAAGTATTACGCATATCTAAATCTGTTCCTCGGAATGTCGCAGTCAGGAAAGGTGATGGAACAGTCCTTACAAATGACACTGCAGTTGTGACCCGCTGGGCTGGCTACTTTGAGCAGTTGTTTATAGCTGATCCTTCGGCTAGAATGTTGGACATCTCTTGGTCCATGGTCTACTGTGAACCACCCAATCTCACTGAGATTGCACAGGTGGTGAACCAGAGTTTATGGAAGTCTGTGGTATCCAGGATGAACTTCTCCAGACTGGTGATAAAGCTGTCCTCCAGGCACTATAAGCAGTCTTTGCTTCCATTTGGGAGATGGCGTCATCCCAATTGACCATAAAACGAGACTTGTCGTCACTATCTGGAAAAGGAAGTGTGATCGCCTGGATTGCGGCAATTACAGGGGGGTAACACAACTCTCGGTGCTGGGTAAGGTCCTTGCTAGGGTTAACCTCAATAGGATTTGTGATCACTTGCTTAGCTACCAGTGACAGAAGCAGTCTGGTTTTATGCCTAAGAAGTCTACCATTGACTGCATCCTGGCACTGAGGGTTTACATCAAGTGCAAATGCGAATATTGTCAGAGTTTTTTTGCAGCCTATTGTTGATTTTGCAAAGCAGTCAACTCAGTTCATCAAGCTGCCCTATGGGACATCCTGAGACTTTGCAAGATCCCCTCGAAGCTGCTGGACATCAAGGCCGGCCTGTACACTGGTACTGTGAGTGCTGCACAGAGTGGAGGCAGAACCTCTGCGTTTTTCCCAGTTGGGGTTCGTCAGGCGTGTTTTTGTTCCTACCTTGTTCCATGCTTGCACCTATGCAAAAGGATGAAGGTCCAAGTCTTTAAAGTCCTCGTCCTGGTGCTTCCCTTCCTGTTTTACTATATGGTTATGAGATATGGATGCTATCCAGTAACCTGAGAAGAGCACAGGACTCCTATGGTACTGTGTCTCTTCAGTGAATTCTTGGGTACCACTGGTTTGACTTTGTGTAGAACGAGCAGTTGCTCACGGAGTCTCGAATGAGGTACATTACCTGCATTGTGAGGGAGCATCAGTTACGGCACTACGGCCATGTCGCACGATTCCCCAAGGGTGATCTGGCTCACAGGATTCTCATTGTTGAGGACCTGAGCACCTGGATCAGGCCAAGGGGATGCCAACATAACACCTGGCTGCAACAGATAAATGGTCATTTCTGGATGGTGGGACTGAACCGCTTGTGTGCCTGGGGAGTTGCCAACCGGGATCCCGAGCTGCTTTGTCGTGTGTTGTACCAGTACATGATCCTCAACCTGACCTGACCAAACATGAATAATAATAATAATAATAATATTCAAAGTAGTATGGGAAGAAAATGAAGATGAAGAAGGAATACATAATGAAGTAGGATATTGTGCAAAGCTGCACATAACTGTTGCCACTTCACAACATCATCAAGAATTACACATACTTTAATGAGCACTAAGATGGAAATACCGAGACATACACACCAAATGAGAGGAAAGCCTGAGAACAGCTATGTTTTTTTAAAAATGAATGATCCACAGCCGTTTCAGAAGAATTACTTTCCCGTTGAAAACACTACAGCCATTTCAGCATTGTTACTGTAATCACATTCACTCTTCCAGTGTTCCAAATCATCTCCCATAGTTGTATGTCTTGTCTGTCTCCATGATCCCTCCTTATCTTCTGCAAGGGTCTATTTATCCAATGCCCCAGGTGTCTGCCTTCTTCAACCTTCCTAGGCTTGTAAACTGTAACACAAATGTTCCAGGGGTTCGTGAAATGCAAACTCAGCATACCTGTGTGACATTTCACTGTCAATCACCCATCCAGCTCCATCTGTCTTCAGGGTGATATGCTGGCTGTTACCGTGCAGTTTGCATCCATGACCTCCTATATGTTGATGCTGGGATATCGCTTGCAAGTGTGCTCATCCACACTTGGGGCAATGTGTGCATACTGTCAATCACACTAACAGCTCCAGGAAAAACAGCAATTTGCATGAATGCAGCTTGCTTTAACATTACCTTACTTGGAAGGGTGGGGAAATATACTGTATGAATCTGCATATTACCTTAGGCTTTGAAAGGGCATTCAAATTTTGGTTCACAATTCGAGAAAGGGCTGGTTGTGATAAACCCAGATCATTGCTATTACAAAGCTGCATTCTCCCCATGGCCAAAGAAACGTAACATTTCCGACATTTTCATTTTGGCTGACAGCACGCAGCTTCTCTATATAGATGGAGCAATCACGTTAAATACAGGATTTGTTACGAATATTATTCCATCTCTGTCAGATCGATATCTTTTTACAATGTCATTGCTGTCATTGTAGTTTCCTAAATTAAGAAAACTGAAAAAATGCTTTTACTCTTACCCCTAAGAGTAGGATCACATTTGAATCACTCTGAGATTTTTAAGCCAATTAGGACTGTTTTCCAATTCTAAGATGCCTGTTAAATACGGGCACAGATGTATTCCTTAACATTTCTTTGATTCTTAACATGGCACACTCAACCTTGCTTATTCTAGTAGGTGTTGTAGCTGGCAGCAGTGGGCAGAATTAATTAAAAACCCCTTTACAAACCAATAAGGCCAACTGGACATGCCAGTTCAACTAAAATCCATTACCTTTGGAATGTAGGAAGAAACTGGAATACCACAGAGGAAAAACTGACACAAACACAGAAAGGACATACATGCTCCACAAACTGCCTGGTGTGGTTATTAAACAATGAATGCTGGATCCATGACGCAGCAGTGATAATAATGCCACTATCATTTTATTCTTTCTCTTTTATTCTGATATAGAAGGCACATACTTGAAGAATTGTGCTCATAAAATACCATTTGGGTCAACCTACCCTTGCTTTGGAAATTCTTAGCTCTGAAACCAATAAATCTAGTATATCTAATTACCCTGCCCTGGTGAGGAAGGCATCAAACTGGGTCCTCTCCAAGCTGGCAGCCTACAGTCATTCTGTTCTCTTTATTCTCTGTGCACAACAATCATCTTTCACCTGAAGACCATTAACAAGGTTGAATACATTGTTGGGTGTGCACTGGTTTTTCTGCATGCACACCTTGCAATGGCATTGTTTACTTTGATCCTTTTGAAACCATTTACATTATTGCTGAAAATGTTCTTGTACAATTATAGCTATATAAAGATGTTTTTATCATAGTCACTGTTGTTAAGGAAAGAGGTATACTCAGAGTATAAATAAAAAAGAGACTATTTTAGTTTGCTAGTGGGTGGCTTACAGCCTTATTATGAACTACTTGTTTTAACTTATGAATTAAAGCAGCAAAAAAAAAATGCCCACACACATTCTGCTCTAGGCCAAGTTTTAATCAACAAAACAAACACACTGCCAGTCTCTACTCCCGTGATCATTGTCTCTGATGAATGGGGTTATTTATTTGTTTTAAAAGTAACTGAAGAATGAACATATTGTGTGAACATCTCAATGTTATTTATTTACCCCATATAGCTAGGACATGAATGAGACAAAGGAGACATATTGCAGGCAGGAGATAAATGCGCTTTTACTGGACACTTCAACATTTGAATTTGAGGCCTGACACTTAATCCATGACACTATATGTAAGTCCCGAATAATAATGAGTATGATGATGATGTGTTCATAAAACTCTTGAAAAAAAAGACAGAACTTCTTGAAAAACTGGGTTTCCCCAAATTATGTCTATTTTTGTAATCCTTATGCTACACAAAACTCTTACTAAAGCACAGAAATGAACAAACTGGTATCACTTGGCAAATATTTTAGCATCCCCGATTGGCATCTCATGAAATAACAGGATACGTTAGTATGCTTTTTATTATAATTTTCAAATTTCTTTTTTGGAGCTATGAATGAACAGTAATGCAGCAATCTATGATTGATCCTATTGCTTTGAATGTAAACTAACATCGGACAAATGTGGCAGGGCTACTCTAAATATATTTGGAAGAATAGATGATATTAGAGTTTATTTTCTCTTGTTTGGTTCACTAGTAAGAATTACTTATTAAGGATAAAAGTGCCACATAATTTAGTTTTCATTTACTGTATACATTTCTTTTGAGTGATTTGTTTGGGTTTCTATTATTTTCAGATCTACATTAATGTTCATTCTTGGACAATCATTTACACTCAACCAATCAACTTAAAGTTTGATTACAACTTCATAAAGTGGGCAAGAAGAAAAGACAACCCTTAGTTCATCATCTGTGACAATATAAGCAAATTCTTCCATGCTGGAAATAAAAGAAAAAAGTGACATAATTTCAATTTCTGAGATAAGATTTTTTTTGACTGTTACTAAAGGATGTGAAATGATGTACCTTCATGCATACAGTGTCTACTTTATGATGTCAACTAACCTGTTCAAGGTAAATGATTGTCCTCTGTACTGGGGTGATAAATTGTGCTTTTTACAGTTTGTTAAATAAGACTTGTAATATTTAATTTGTGTGGATATTAGGATGATTTTAGAATTATTTATGTATGATGTAACTTTTGAGTGAATGAACTGTGTACACAACACTATATTGTAGAGCTCATAAGGGAAAGTTAGATTTTTTTAATTGTGTGTATTTAAACAGTAGTTTAAAAGGCAAGTGCCTGGGCAGCACATGGGGTAGAACATGACAGTGATTCGTGCATAGGATGATAATGGAGACAAAGAATTCTGGGAGTTATGCATATAAGATGGAAAAACACTGCAGTGTATGCAAATGTAAAAGCAAACACTAAAAAGAGCATTATTATCTCTCTATTATAAAAAAAAAAATCTTGGGAGGAGACGAGACGTGACTTTCTCAGAGAGACACTTTTACGTCCCGCGGGACAAGTCTTTGTGCCAAGAGATTTAACCACACCCGTAGCCAGAAATAAAGGACAAAGAGTAGATGACAAAGTAAAACGTCGTAATGAATTAAAAAATGTTGGAGCAGTACACATGCAGAGCAGGTTAGAGGGAAGTACGAAAATTCGAAAGTCTCAAAAAAAGGATAGGAAAGGTTGCATTAGTGCAAACAAACGGAAATTATTACTCGGTGAAATAACGGAACAGTGAAAAGAGATCGTATATATTGTTTGGATTTAAACTTTAAGTCAGAGACTTGCAGACTGTGTAATTCGTGTTGCCAGCGAGAATTAAAAGATTCTAAAAATGTTGGCACGGTATGAAGTCCCGTGAGATGGAGACTTTTAACATGAGATTCTTTCAAGTCACGCACTACTTACAACTATTTTCAAACAAGACCACTGTCATCTAACCTTAGTCATGTGAATGCTTTTGTCAGACACACTTCCTGTGCTCTCAGCTTTTATAAATTTTTCAGGATAATAATTTTATAAGTTCTAGATGACACATCAACGACTAAGCGAAGAAGAAAGAGCATGGATAAACATTAGAAAAAGTTGTTTATTACAGAGAAAGAAACGATATTCACTCACAGGCAGTTATACGTTGCATTGTCACGATGTATGTCCAAACACAGAATCAAAATTCAATGCGATCTTGAAGAAAAGTTAATTCCAAATATTGTTTTTACTAAAGTTTTAAAGTAAAAGTGAAAATAATTCATATGTAACAATTCCCATGAAAATAACAATCTCTTTAAATTGTATATCCGGTTAATCAAACCCAGGGGTGGTCGAGCAAAGTGAGCAGGGGGCGGAGCCCCCTAGTTTTATTTCTGTATATGTTTCACCTCAGACAAACTAACTGGTGTGTATATATGCTTGTAAGAAAATATGAAATAGGGGCTTGGTAAAAGTAACTAAACTGACAAGTAACCAGACCATTGGATGTTATCAATTGTCCGATTTATATTGTTGCAGCTAAATCTTGCAAATTCAGCTACCAAGGTTCTGTACTTAAGAAAGGGTTTTGAGAGTATTTGAAGATATACAGCTTTTGACAAGAGAGATAAGACACACATTTTTTAAATCAAGAGAGGCAAGACACAGTGTTTGGTATGAGAGAGAGAAGACGTAGGAGATAATGTGAGAGAGACAGTTGGGAAGACTCATCAAAACATCATGCTGTCAGAGGACAAAAGTACAGCTCCACTTACAGAATTAAAATGTGCTCCAACAGAGAACCTTTTTAGGCTTTGTAATGACTCACACTTTCAAGAAATGACTCTCAATTTACACAGACATCTCTTTTGGTTTTACTGAGATGAAGCTTGCTGTATGGTCATTGATTTGAATCACTCAGGTTGCATGTTTTCTTCTGTTTTAACTTCTAGTATTTGATATGCAAATTTGTGATTTCTCTGCAAATAAACATGGCACCTGGCCATAAAAAACATGAAAGAAAGTTTGGGTATTATCTCACAGGAACTGCTTTGTTTACTGACATCAGCAATTCTACCCCAAGTGATGAGTGTTAATATAGAGAGTTGTGCTTGTTCAGGTTAAACTCTTTCAGAGGTAACCTAAATAATGTGTTTCTGACATAATTAATTTACACTTTTTAAGGTTAGCTGTCAAACCAGCCTGCCTCGAGCTGTCAAGCACAGCTTGTAGGCATTCCAGATGTGTCTGCCAATCATAACTGAAAATGACCACATCATTGAGATATGCTCCAGAATATTTGGAATGGGGACCAGTACCCCTTTGTTAGATCTAGGGTAGAGATATGTATGAGGCTTGACCGAGTTTCTCCAGTAAATTCATCAACAGATGGCATAGGGTATGCATCAAATTGTATATCTGTATAAAATCAAATAGAGTCATCTGGTTTGGGCACAAGAACAATTGGGCTCCTCCATTCACTTTTACTCTCACAAATCACTCCTAATTCGAGCATCGGCTTCATCTCCCCACACACCACATTCTTCTTTGCCTCCAGTACAGTAATCCCTCGCTACTTCGCGGTTCACTTTTCGCTGACTCACGACTTCGCGGGTTTTTAAATACAAGTGATTGCCCGCCTATCGCGGAAGTTATGTTCCAGACCCATCAGCAACAGGAGAAAATCCGCGATATAGAAAGACCATATAAATAAATATTTTTATAGTTTAAGCCTTAAAATACCCATCCCACATGCTTTAAACACATGTAAACTTATAAAACACACTTTGTTAACACATATGATATGTGGATGTTGGGCTAAGGATATGAGTAACATCTCACTATTATAAAACATTTTAACTTCACGCAAGACAAGACAGTGAGACAGGAAAATTGGTGATGTACAGGCTTTTAAATTATTGACAGGCAGAGCGACAAGCAGCACAAAGCCAGCACAAAGTCCACTTCTCCTTAGCGTTCATTCAGCTCCCCACCCCCTTGACAATGCGAACTGCGCCTCCGGGGAGGGGGGTTTGAGCGAACGTGCGTTCAGCCCTCACAAAACCACACACACACTCCTCCTCCTTCCGAACGCGCAGAGCGACAAGCAGGCATTTTGGCAGAAGCAGCACAAAGTCCATTTCTGCTCAGCGTGAGTTCAGCTGCCCCCCTTCACAAAGCGAGTGCAGACACATTGACGTCTGATCGCTGCGTGCAGTGTGCAGTGTTGGTCTGCGGTGTTTAAGAATGTAGAAAGTGTTTAAGAGCATAGGAAGTGTTTATAAGAGTGTGGGAAAGGTTAACAAGAGAGTGAGAAAGGTTTATAAGAGTGTGGGAAGGGTTTATAAAGCCTTAAAATATGTATAAATAATAAAATAAATATAGGTCGCTACTTCGCGGATTTTCACCTATCGCGGGGGGCTCTGGAACGTAACCCCCACGATAGGTGAGGGATTACTGTATATGATATGGGTGCATTTGCACTTTGACACCAGGCTCAGTTAACATTTTATGTTCAGCAAGTTTAGAAAGAGCAGGCATGGATGAAACGACATCAGCGTTCCTCACAATCAGAGTCAGCAACTCAGCCTTCTGAGTGTCTGTTAAACCATCACCAATAGCAACCTCAGTCTGAAAGACTGCAGCAGCAGTCGCTAACACCTCATTAGGGTCATTCCACTCCTTCACAAAATTAACATGTAAGATCTGAATGGGCTTTTCCCAGCCCAGTATCCTAACCTTGTAATTAACAGGGCTCACTTGTTCCTCTACTACAGCTGGACCCTGCTGTTTAACCAGAAACTTGTATGGGTCAGACGGGATCAAAACAAGTACTCAATTGCCTTTTTTGAATTAGTAGAGTTTGCTTTTCCGATCATAGTTAAATTTCTGTGCCTCTTGTTCACGCCGTTGATGCTCCACAGCAATAGAGGACAATACAAAAAATTTCAGACTCCAAGTTTCAGCCTGAACACCCATCCATTCTTCTCGAATAATAGCAAACACACCTTGCAGTCGCCTTAAGCCAGTAGAAGCTTGAGGTAATTCTCAAACAGCGAACATGAAAAAGGGCAACACAATCTCCCAGGACATCGGGTCATTATGAGCCACACATCTCATCATCTGCTTTAAAGTTTTGTTAATTGTTTAGTCAGGCCATTTTTTAATTGCAAGGCTCTCACATAGCTTTTTCACTACTCTGGAAGTAAAGGGCATAACCTGGTCAGTTACTGATAACCATTCTTGCTTTTGGGAAGTGGACCAACAATGTTCAAGCCAACTCTATCAAAAGGGAAAACCAAAATAGGCATTGGTGAAACGGGAGCCCTAAAGAGTCTGTTAGCTGAGACAACCTGACAGTTGGGGCAAGAGTTACAGAACTGCTCCATATCTCTGCCAATATTCAGCCAGTAAAACCATTTTGAGATGCAATACCTTGTCTTCCCTGCACCAAGATGACCACCCACCAAGACATGTGTGTGAGCAATTTTCAGCACTGTCTCTCTATGATCATTCGGGACCACCAAGTGCTCAATCAGACTGCCCTCTATCTGATTGGAAATTAGCCGATACAGGAAGCCGATCTTGAGTTTTGAAACTATGGGGCTACTTTCTTTATAGTAGTAATAATCTGCAACACATGCTTGTTTAGATGCAAATTCTAAGCTGTTGTTGTGTGTCAGCCAGTGTTTCCCCAGAGCCTGAACTAGCAGCTCCAGCCGAGGAGGCTGAAGACACAATTGTCTGTTGCAAAGAACCTGGCAGCTGTTTCGGATAATTGGTTGAGGGACTGTTTTCCCCATCCACACTAGACAGATTGGGTTCAATTTCCAAGCTGGCTTTCTGACCTACTGTCAGTGACAAACCCCTCATTTTCTACTAAAGGAAGAGGTGCTTTGCAGGAGGCCAAGGCCAAGGCCAAGACTGTTTTCCCCATCCACACTAGACAAATTGGGTTCAATTTCCAAGCCGGCTTTCTGACCTACTGTCAGTGACAAGCCAGGGCCAAGGACCACGGGAACAGGGCACTCCTCTTCCAAACAAAGAGAGGCCAGGGTGAGAAGTCCAATACTGCAGTCCAAGCAAGTCTAAAGATCCTCCCCCTATATTTCAGAGAAAATAATACAGTCTAATACTCCTTAACATCCCCATTAACACAACGAATGTTCACTCGCTCTGAGCTTGTGCAGGAAGTTATCTTCTTTCAAGAATTTAGAGGGGACCTGAGAGCAACATACCTCATCCAAGTGGATCTCAATGGACTAAGCTGACAAACAGGTGGCAACAGTGATTACACTATATATGACTATCCTCAAATTTAACAGAGAAAATTCCTGTATAGAAGGGGAGCAATTGGAAAAAACATACATCAACTTTTTCAAACATTCTAGCATCTTCAGAATCCTGGGTACAAATATCAGCTCGGTCACCTTCTTTATTATGTTTGCCATATGCATTCCTCTTGGCACTCTCATGCAATGTTTCTCAATGACTAGCTAAATGAAGCCTAATAACAGGTGACATAATTATTAGCTGTTGAAAAACTTTGTTTCTTTGTAATGTCCATAAAACTCAGCACTTTGTACTTTATGTGGAGAGCTGTCAGGCGACAGGTGCTTGACAGGAGTGAAAGTGGCACAAGGGTGACACAGACAGGGATTAGAGACCAGCATGAGCCTAAGAAGGCACCCTCAGAAAGCAGCAGTGATGTGTGTCATACCTGGCACAGGAAGACAGGCATTGCCACTTCAGGGACAGTGGATGCCCTGGAAGTAATTTGTCTGTGTAGGCACTGAAATAGCAAGTTGTCTCACCAGAGGAAATGGAGGAGATTCCTCGAGGACAACATACAGCAGGTGATTCAGTATGAGTCAGGGATAACTAACACTTTAATTGGGAGGGGAGAGCTAGAGAGAGGCCATGGGGAGGGTCAGGCAGACACAAGGGATGATAGCACAGGACCTAAGCTCAGAAAGATGACACCATGATGCTTGGTTTAGAGTATAATCAGTGAACATAGGAAGGAGGCTATTGTGATTCTTCTTCTGATGAGAAGGCCAAAGCAGTAAATTCCTCTCAAACTCAAAACAGACACTTTAATAATTTGTCAATTGAATAGGTTAGATAAACAGTTAACCAACAGTTAACTTATAATAAAAGGATAATAAAATTAAAGTAATTATATGAACATCCCTAAACAAAACAACATAGAACAGGAGGAAATAAACAGAGAATAATAATAGCAAATAAGTAATATTACAGATGCTGAAGAAAAAACAAGGGACATATAGCAAAACAAAAAGTATACTAAATAAATGTAACTTTATCATGGTCAAAGCACAATCCAAAAGTGAAATCCTAAATCAAAACTGTAAGTTAAAATCCAGAAATCTTACACAAAAAAGTCCCCAAAGAGACACATGAAACTAAACTAAGACAGACATTCGCAGATAAAAAAAAAATAAAATAAAATAAAAAATGGCCAAATGCTATACCTATTTAGAATTCTTTTACACATGAGAACGAGCCTGAAGAGCCGCTATTAAAAGCCAAATTAATATTTAGGGATGTCTCAAAACTAATTTCAGATATCCTGAAATGCAGTTTACTTTTTAAGATATCTGAAACTTGTTAATTTACATTCTAGGATATCTGCAATACATTTTGAGATATCACCAATGTATTTCAAGATAACTCAAATATATTTCCAGATATCTCAAAATAACTTTGCATGCATTTTAAGATATCTCCAATACCGTTCCAGATATCTCAAAATAACTTTGCATTCATTTTAAGATATCTCCAATACCTTTCCAGATATTGTAAAATAGGTTCTTGTCCACTTTCAGATATCAAAAATTCATTTCAAGATATCACAAAATAACTTCCTGTGCATTTTGAGATTTTTTATTGACTACCTTGGACTCCTTGGCTTTTTTCTTCATGTTCAGACACAACAGAACAGGGCTCTCTTTCTATATTGCTAGTAGTAACTGTTTTAACTGCTTAAGTACTTAAAGAGGGGTTTAAATTTTAAATATCTTGATTCTTATAGGGTTATTTTTTAAAATTAAAGTGCAACTTTAGTAGAAATGGCAAAATATCATTTAACTGTTAAGTATTTACTCAGTGGCCAATTTATTAGATACACCTGCTTGTTAATGCAAATGTAATAAGTGTAATATGAAGACACGCTCAAGAGGTTTAGTTATTATTTGACCAGATATTTGAATAGGCATGATGTGTAATTTAAGCAGCTTCAACTGAAGTCTGATTGTTGGTGCCACATGTGCTGATTCCAGCACCTCAGAAAAAGCTTTTCATATACTGCAGTCTATAGAGTTTACAGAGAATGGTGAGATGCACAAAAAACATCCATTGAGCAGAAATTTTATGGATGAAAGCACCTTTTTAATTAAAGAAATCATATAAGAATGGCCATACTTACTCGTGTTAACAGAAACAGCTCTTCACCACTGTGGTAGATAGAAGGGCATTTCTGAATGTACAACATGTCAGACCTTGAAGCTGATGGGCTAGAGCAGCAGACAGACATATCAGATTCCACTCCTGTCAGCTAAGAACAGAAAGATGAGGCTACATTGAACATATGATCACCAAAACTGAACGACTGAAGGTTGAAAAAATGTTGACTCATCTCGATTTCTGCTGTGGCCAGAGTGGGCTTTACCAATTAGGAGAACTAGATGGTTGTCTGAGGCAGCAACATTTTTCTGAACAATGCAGACGTTAACTTATGAGCACCCTGACTCAACAAAACTGTCCAACTCCCACTGACCCCATTATATTATTTTCATGTACCAGCAATGTTTGGTCTTCACATCTGATGATCTACGTAAGCCCTTTACAGGTGGTCTTCCAAATACCAGGATGCATTGTACTCAGCTTCACAGAGACTCTCTTTAACCTGAATGCCCTTGTTTCTTTATTTTCTTTGGGTCTCCAGTTTTACTTTTGTTTTACAACTGTTTTCCTTTCAGCAACTTTTTTTTTATCTTATTTTCCATTCTTTTTTCAACATTGATTGCAATGCAAATTATTAGTTGATGCAAATTATACATACATAATACATATAGTTTTTCTTTCCATTTCTCCTTTATTTTACAAGTATCCAGACCCCTTAACTTTTTTCACACTTTATTGTGTTGTATATTTCATTTTAAATCGGTAAATATGCAAATAACCCATAATGACAAAGTGAAAATATGTTTTCAGAAATGTTTGCTAAGGTATTAAAAATCAAAAACTGAAATTTCTCTTTCATATAAGTATTCAAACCCTTAATTTGGTGCTTAGTAGATGCCCCTTTGGCAGCAATTACAGCTGCAAGTGTTCTTGGCTAACTCTCTGCTAGCTTTACACATCTGTATTTGGGCAGTTTATCCCATTCCTCCTGGCAGATCCTCTCAAGATCCGCTAGATTGGATGGGAAGTATCTGTAAACTGCCATCTTCAGATTTCTCCACAGTCTGGGCTTTGTCTGGGCCACTCAAGGATAGTCAGAGACTTGTCCCAAAACCAATCCAGCATTGTCTTTGCTGTTTGCTTCCAATCATTTTTTGTGCTGAAATGTTAAATCATTGTCCCAGTCTGAGGTCACATGCACTCAGGAGCAGGTGTTCTTCAGGGATCTCTCTGTATTTGGTTGCATTTATAATTCCTTTAATTCTGACTAATTTTCCACTTCCTGCTGCTGAAAAACACCCCCTTAGCAGAATACAATACAATTTATTTTTGTATAGCCCAAAATCACACAAGAAGTGCCACAATGGGCTTTAACAGGCCCTGCCTCTTGAGAGCCCCCCAGCCAAAAAAAACTCCCAAAAAAACCTTGTAGGGAAAAATGGGAGAAACCTTGGGAAAGGCAGTTCAAAGAGAGACCCCTTTCCAGGTAGGTTGGGTGTGCAGTGGGTGTCAAAAAGAAGGGGGTCAATACAATACAATACAATACACAAACTTTTAGAAGTACAGAGCAGAAATTAACAGTAGATGATATCACATAAGAAGATTTGGATATATTTAGAGTCCTGGAAACCTCATCCATCAAGCTGCCTCCCCCATTTGGCCATTCCATGGCTGAAACAGCGCTGGGCCAGTCAATCCGATGAAAGAACCCCTCCTTCCCATGATTCCTGCAATCCTCCATCAGGGATGACTTTACCCTAGGCAGGCGAAATAACTTGACAGGTGGGCCGTGGCACCAAGTGCCACATTTGAGTACCGAGAAGAGAAACAGAATGTTACTTATGTTTTAGTGCTAATGGCTAACAACAGAGATACATTTTTTACAGTTAATCAACAGCTCTAGTCAGGATATGCTAAACTGAAGAAGTGAGTCTTCAGCCGGGATTTAAAAGCTGAGTCCGAATGGGCATCTCTTATAGTAGCACGCAGACCATTCCACAGTTTAGGGGCCCTGTAACTAAAAGCTCGACCTCCCATTGTTATTTTATTAATCCTTGCAATCATAAGCAGACCAGCATCTTGAGATCTTAATGTGCACTCTGGTTTGAAAGTCATGATAAGTTACGACAAGTAAGCCGGACCTTGGCCATTTAATGCTATATGTTAAAAGGAGGATTTTGAAATCTGCCCTAAACTTAACCAGGAGCCAGTGTAAGGATTTAAAAACTGGAGTTATGTGTTCGTATTTTCTTGTTCTTGTAATAATTCTTGCAGCCTCATTTTGGATTAACTGGAGGCTATATAGAGAACAATTTGAACATCCAGTGAACACCGCATTGCAGTAGTCAATCCTACTAGAGATAAATGCATGAATTATTTTCTCAGAATTCTGTTTATTTAGAAAGCGCCTTAATTTCCTAACATTTTTAAGATGGAAGAAACATGATTTGGACAACTTTGTAATATGCACTTTAAATGACATGCTAGAGTCAAAGATAACTCCTAGATTGCGGGCTGATTCAGTATAATTAATGGGGATTCCAACTGAGTTAAATGATGACAAAATATTGTTATGATCAGCGTCATTCCCTCCAACAATTAACATCTCTGTTTTATCTGTGTTTAAAGACAAGTAGTTCTCATTCATCCACTCCTTTAATTCACTAACACAACTAATTAAAGATAACATTGGAGAAACTTCATTTGATTTAAATGAAAGGTATAACTGGGTGTCATCTGCATACGAGTGAAAATTAACATTATGTTTCCTAATGAGAGATCCCAGTGGAAGCATGTAAAGTGAAAACAATAAAGGTCCCAGTACTGAGCCCTGCGGGACACCGTATTGAACTTCTGTGTATAATGGTGGAGTACTGTCAGCACATTTCTGTACATTTGGAATCGATTTGATAAATAAGAACTAAACCAAGCAAGCACGGTGCCTGTAAGCCCCACATCATTTTCTAGCCTGTGTAGTAAAATAGAATGGTCAATGGTGTCAAATGCTGCCACCACCATGCTTTCACCATAATGCTAGTATTAGGCAGGTGATGAGCGGTGCCTAGTTTTTGGCAGACATAGTAGTTGGAGTTCTGCCCAGAGAGTTCTGTTTTTGTCTCATCAGACCAGAGAATTTTTTCCCTCATGCTCTCAGAGCCCTTTAACTTGTCATATGCATTTTACTAAAGAGTGTGGGTAATGCCCAGCCACTCTACCATAAATCACTGATTGATGGAATGCTACTGACATGTTTGTCCTTCCAACAGGTTCTCGCATCTCAGCAGAGGACTTCTGAAGCTCCAATAAAGAGTGACCATTGGGTTCTTAGTCACCTCCCTGACCAAGGCCTTTCGTGCTTGGTTACTCAGCTTAACCAGATGGCCAACTCTATAGTAGGAAGAGTCCTGGTGGTTCCAAACAAATTACATTTCTGAATTACTGAGGCCACAGTGCTCCAGGGAATATCCAAAGCGTCTTTGGACTTCATGGCTTGTTTTTTCTCCTGACCTTTGTAAACTATGTGCAGTCAATTTGTCAAGTTCTAAACACATCTCAAGGATAATTATGCCTATGGAATGCACCTGACCACAATTTGGAGTGAAACAGCCAAGGGAATGAATAATTAATATAAATGAGAGAAATTAAGTTTTGATTTTTAATGAATTTGAAAACCTCTCTATAAACATGTTTTCACTTGGTCATTTTGTCATTATGGGTTATTGTGTGTAGATAGTTGAGCAAAAATGTCAAATGTATCAATTTAAAATGAAATATACAACACAATTAAGTGTTCAGAAAGTGAAGACATCTGAATACCTTGTGAATACATGATGTACAGTATACAGTTAGGTCCATAAATATTTGGACAGAGACAACTTTTTTCTAATTTTGGTTCTGTACATTACCACAATGAATTTTAAATGAAACAACTCAAATGCAGTTGAAGTGCAGACTTTCAGCTTTAATTCAGTGGGGTGAACAAAACGATTGCATAAAAATCTGAGGCAACTAAAGCATTTTTTTAACACAAGCCCTTCATTTCAGGGGCTCAAAAGTAATTGGACAAATTAAATAACTGGAAATAAAATATTCATTTCTAATGCTTGGTTGAAAACCCTTTGCTGGCAATGACAGCCTGAAGTCTTGAACTCATGGACATCACCAGATGCTGGGTTTCCTCCTTTTTAATGCTCTGCCAGGCCTTTACTGTAGCGGCTTTCAGTTGCTGTTTGTTTGTGGGCCTTTCTATCCAAAGTTTAGTCTTCAACAAGTGAAATGCATGCTCAATTGGGTTAAGATCATGTGACTGACTTGGCCATTCAAGAATTTTCCACTTCTTTGCTTTAATAAACTCCTGGGTTGCTTTGGCTGTATGTTTTGGGTCATTGTCCATCTGTATCATGAAATGCCGCCCAATCAATTTGACTGCATTTAGCTGGATTTGAGCAGACAGTATGTCTCTGAACACCTCAGAATTCATTCGACTGCTTCTGTCCTGTGTCACATCATCAATAAACACTAGTGTCCCAGTGCCACTGGCAGCCATGCACGCCCAAGCCATCACACTGCCTCCACCGTGTCTTACAGATGATGTGGTATGCTTTGGATAATGAGCTGTTCCACACCTTCTCCATACTTTTTTCTTGCCATCACTCTGGTAGAGGTTGATCTTGGTTTCATCTGTCCAAAGAATGTTTTTCCAGAACTGTGTTGGCTTTTTTAGATGTTCTTTAGCAAAGTCCAATCTAGCCTTTTTATTCTTGAGGCTTATGAGTGGCTTGCACCTTGCAGTGCACCCTCTGTATTTACTTTCATGCAGTCTTCTCTTTATGGTAGACTTGGATATTGATATGCCTACTCCTTGGAGAGTGTTGTTCACTTGGTTGGCTGTTGTGAAGGGGTTTCTCTTCACCATAGAAATGATTCTGCGATCATCCACCACTGTTGTCTTCCGTGGACGTCCAGGTCTTTTTGTGTTGCTGAGTTCACCAGTGCTTGCTTTCTTTCTCAGGATGTACCAAACTGTAGATTTTGCCACTCGTAATATTGTAGTAATTTCTCGGATGGGTTTTTTCTGTTTTCGCAGCTTAAGGATGGCTTCTTTCACCTGCCTGGAGAGCTCCTTTGACCGCATGTTGTCTGTTCACAGCAAAATCTTCCACATACAAGCACCACACCTCAAATCAACTCCAGGCCTTTTATCTGCTTAATTGATAATGACATAACGACGGACTTGCCCACACCTGCCCATGAAATAGCCTTTGAGTCAATTGTCCAATTACTTTTGAGCCCCTGAAATGAAGGGACTGTGTTAAAAAAAGGCTTTAGTTGCCTCACATTTTTATGCAATCATTTTGTTCACCCCACTGAATTAAAGCTGAAAGTCTGCACTTCAACTGCATCTGAGTTGTTTCATTTAAAATTCATTGTGGTAATGTACAGAACCAAAATTAGAAAAAAGTTGTCTCTGTCCAAATATTTATGACCTAACTGTATATACTTGCATTGTGTCGGTCACAGACTTCCACCAGAGAGGAGGAGGCGAGTCCAGGTTTCCCAAAAAAATAAAGCAGATTTATTGTTGTCAATACAGGAATATTATCAAAGCAATTATCCAAACAGGAGCGGTCATTTCAGCACACACAGACACAGCAGGCATGCAGTGGTTTTGACGTCACCCTGCACAAGCTACCTTCTTCTGATTAAAAGAACAGATAGCCTTCCTCAGAGAGAAGACAGGAAGTGAGCATATGACCCGGTCAACGGCTGGTTTTAAATATACTCCACATCAAACAGTGGGCGACAGATATGTTACACGGGGAGCCTGCGAACTTGCACCTCGCACGGCACAGTTGGGAGGGTTGTTGGGGTCTGAAAAATCTCACTATATATATATAAAACTGCTCAAGAAAATTAAAGGAACACTTTGAAAACACATCAGATCTCAATGGGAAAAAAAATCATGCTGGATATCTATACTGATATGGACTGCTTAATGTGTGAGGAACGAAAGGATGCCAAATCCTTTGATGGAAATGAAAATTATCAACATACAGAGGGCTGAATTCAAAGACACCCCAAAAATCAAAGTGAAAAAATGATGCGGCAAGCTAGTCCAATTTACAGAAATTTCATTTCAGCAACTCCAAATCGTACTCAGTAGTTTGTATGGCCCCCATGTGCTTGTATGCATGCCTGACAATGTCAGGGCATTCTCCTAATGAGACAACAGATGGTGTCCTGGGGGATCTCCTTACAGATCTAGACCAGGGCATCACTGAGCTCCTAGACAGTCTGAGGTGCCACCTGGCGGCGTTGGATGGACCGAAACATAATGTCCCAGAGGTGTTTTATTGGATTTAGGTCAGGCGAGCATGGGGGCCAGTCAATGGTATCAATTCCTTTATTCTCCAGGAACTGCCTGCATACTATCGCCACATGAGGCCTGGCATTGTCGTGCACCAGGAGGAACCCAGGACCCACTGCACCGGCATAGGGTCTGACAATGGGTCCAAGGATTTCATCCCGATACCTAATGGCAGTCAAGGTGCCGTTGTCTAGCCTGTAGAGGTCAGTGCATCCCTCCATGGATATGCATCCCCAGACCATCCCTGACCCACCACCAAACCGGTCATGCTGAACTATGTTACAGTCAGCATAATAATCTCCATGGCTTCTCCAGACCCTTCCACATCTGTCACATGTGCTCTAGGTGAATCTTCTCTCATCTGTGAAAAGCACAGGGTGCCAGTGCTGGACCTGCCAATTCTGGTATTCTATGGCATATGCCAATCGAGCTCCATGGTGCCAGGCAATGAACACAGGGTCCACTAGAGGACGTCGGCCCTCAGGTCACCCTCATGAAGTCTGTTTCTGATTGTTTGGTCAGAGACATTCACACCAGTGGCCTGTTGGAGGTTATTTTTTAGGGCTCTGGCAGTGCTCATCCTGTTCCTCCTTGCCCAAAGGAGCAGATACCGGTCCTGCTGATGGGTTAAGGACCTTTTACAGCCCTGTCCAGCTCTCCTTGTGTAATGGTCTGTCTCCTGGTATCTCCTCCATGCTCTTGAGACTGTGCTGGGATACACAGCAAACCTTCTGGCAATGGCACATATTGATGTGCTATCCTGGAGAAGTTGGACTACCTGTGCAACCTCTGTAGGGTCCAAGTATCGCCTCATGCTACCAGTAGTAACACTGACTGTAGCCAAATGCAAACCTAGTGAAAAAACAATCAGAAAAGATGAGGAGGGAAAAATGTCAGTGGCCTCCACCTGTTAAACCATTCCTGTTTTGGGGGCCGTCTCATTGTTGCCCCTCTAGTGCACCTGTTGTTAATTTCATTAACACCAAAGCAGCTGAAACTGATTAACAACCCCCTCTGCTACTTAACTGACCAGATCAATATCCCAAAAGTTTCAATGACTTGATGCTATACTCTAATTAAAAAGTGTTCCTTTAAATTTTTTGTGCAGTATATATATATATATATATATATATATATATATTTATATATATATATATATATATATATATATATATATATATATATATATATATATAATATATCTATATATACAGTGGAACCTCGGGTCACGAACGTCTTGGACCACGTACAAATCGGGTTACGACCAAAAAGTTCGCCAAACTTTTGCATCTGTTCATGACCACACACACTCGGGTGGCAAACAAGCCAGTTTCCCTTCCGGTTCGTACGCGCCAATGATTTCCACACATGTTCAGTCTCTCCCTGTGCATTCCCTGTGCAGCAAGCGCGAGCGAGAGAGCGAGAGAGAGCGTGAGCGATCGAGAGAGAGCGCGAGCGAGCAAGAGAGAGCATGAGCAAGAGAGCCCAAGCAGAAGAAGTAAACATTACAGAAGAAATAAATAAACATTTAGTTTACTATTACACTGTGCATTCTATGGTATAATTAACTATTTTGTGCTTAAAAATCTTTAAAAATATATATATTTACATACAGCTTGTACGGTCTGGAATGGATTAATTGTATTTACATAGAGTCCTATGGGGGAAATTACTTGAGGTCACGACCAAATCGGGTTGCGACCAGAGTTTTGGAACGAATTACAGTTGTGACCCGAGGTTCCACTATATATATATATATATATATATATATATATATATATATATATATATATATATATATATATATATATATATATATATATATAAAACACAAGTGAGGCCAGCACGGTAACTTTTCCTCCTGCCACTAATACACAAGCGAGGTGAGCACATCTGCAAATAGAAACCTCAGGAGAAAGACAAAGTCGCTTAGCCACTAACAGCAGCAAACCGGTATCCCTTTTACTTTTTCCTCCCGCCACTAATGCACAAGTGATGCGAGCACGTTAGGAAATCGAATCTTCCTTGGAGAGAGTAGTTCCTTTCAATTACCTGATATCTCTACATTTCAGTTTATTTTCTGATGATTTCAATAGTTTCTAGGACCCCGGGCTTTTTACAGCACAGGCTTAAATGGCTAGTATATATTGCAAAAGACAGGGGGTGCCACTGAAACCCAAAACCCCAGACACACCACACTAAGCAGTCCCAGGTGCAAAATAAAAAATACCTTCTTTTTACAGATGAATCCACAGCCTTTTGGTGCATAATTCTCCTTTTCCTTCTCCAGGTACGCCTTGCCTTCTGCCTCTTGACTCTGACTCACTGGAGGAGGGTGGACGGCTCGCTTTTATGTCAGGAATACTTCCGGTACCGGAGCATAGCCTGACAGAAGCACTTCCAGGTCAGACGGAAGCCTCCTGAAGCAGGGGGTCCAACTCCCTGAGCATTCCCCTGACTGCACCCAAGGACCCCGACAGGATTGTCCCTCAACACTACGACTCCCATACATCCTTGCAAGTGTCTTTATTGACTCCACACCAGCAGAGCACTGTCATCTACTGTACTGGGGGAGGAACTGCCCTTGACGCACCAACTCCCCCACATTATCCATTAATTTATGCCTTTGTATGGGACATTGCTATATATACTGTATATAAATATATCAATTTTAGAGAAATTTTCTAGGTTTTTCAAAGATGAAGTCAAGAAAAACGTAGCTGTAATTTATATTTTTATAATTGTAAAGAACTTTAATTGCACATATTATTATTGCTTACTTCTTAAAACTTGTATTCTATATAAAACATGAAACTACCATCAGGCAATTAACCTATTTATTATTTAGCTATATTGTTATCTTTATACTAGACATTAAGCCCGTTACAATTACGGGCGCTAGAACAGTAGTCCATAAACATTAGTAGGAACAGTCTATATTAAATGGCAAGGGACGTTTTACCTCATTAAATTTTTTCCGTAAAATGCCTGTAATTTTCTCTGACAGTAATACTGGCTTTGCTGTCCGTAATATGTGTTTAATTTTCTGTCACAACAGTGGGCAATCAGCAGATTCTCCCCAGCAACTGATTTAATGTGCGCGAAAATAAATCTACTTTTAAAAGTCATTGTATTGTAATATCATGAAAGTTCGTATGTTTAGGAAAACCCCTTCAACGACTGACACTTTACACTTTACCGGGCCAAGCTTCTTAATCGCAAATCTGACATCCTCAGAGTGAACACTTGCACAACAATGGGGAAGCTGGTCTCCGGGTCTCAGTACCTGATTGGATTTTTCGTGTTTTATGTTTTAGGTCTTACCTCATTTACTGAAATCCGATTGGATCGGCCACGCGATATTTTATAGGTCCCGCCCTCTCTGTCTTGTGTGACGCGTCAGGCGGCCTTTGAAGCATCTGCTTTGAAGCATCGCACCGTGCCCCGCGCATGCGCACTTCACCAGAAGACACACACATACGGACACTGGACGCACACAGGGGTTTTATTAAAAAGCATATTATTATATTTGTGTTTATACCTTTTGTAAATAAAATATACTCAGTTCTCAACTGCTAAGTCAAATTTACATTTGCCTAGTACCTTTAATAAACTGCTAGTTTTCTTTGGCATCATTTACCAAGAATTGTGAAATTCATTAAAACAAATATACACCTTTAGTCTATGTAAAATACATACATGAATGATCAATTATAAATTAATTCTTAATTAATTTAAACTGCCAGATTGCAAACAAAATGTTATATGGATAATACTATATTAACGGCAACAATCTAATCTACATCCTAAAACATGAGAGATTCATAAAAGGGTCATGTGGTTGGCCAGGGAAAGGGGTCAAGGTGTGCAGTGTCATTGACAACTTTGTCTAGGTCAGTAAAAATGCTAGAGACAGTCCTGGCTGCAACATGAAGATTGTAGGTTTAGTTTGGGAGTATGCACTGATACAGCGTGTTGCTGCACCCACCACACATCAAACCAGCACAGGATCCCAGATTAAGACCTAAACACAACCATACAATGGGTGACACCTCACCACTGCACTAGTTCAAATGGGGTGGAACAGTCTGAGTTTTTCTACAGTGACTAGAGTGCCAATCCTGCCACCAACCTCAGAGTTTTTTCCCTGCAAGTTGGAAGACCTGCTTGCAGAAATAGAGAGCAGGTTTAGAATGTGGAATAAACTGTGTGAATCTATAACTACTTTCTGTGTTGGTGTAGCACTGAATATCTAAGGATTGCTGCTAAGTTAATCTTTTTATGGGCACAGACTACCCTTTCTCAAATAGATACTTCCAGAATGGTAATGCAGCATGTCACAGTACAAGCATCACCTCAAGCTGGTCCCACTAACAATATACTTCAGTTTACTCCAAAGACCTGTACAGTCCCTAGAGATCACTTCAATACAGCACCTTTGGTATGAGGAGAATGGGAGGTTTGTAGCATGAATATACTGTATGTCCGCAGAAACTACATAATGTTATTGAGTTAGTATGGAACGAAAGAGTAAACAAAAAAAATGACAAGAAGGACTTGAAGTTGTGCATGCCACATCAGCTGACCTCAGGGGTTCACCTCCAAATAGAATATGAGGGTTCAAAGTTACTCCTTTTCAGAAAATTTTGAAAAAATGGGCATCAGAAATATAGGTATGTGGAGTACATTTTATGCTACTTCTAGGTTGCTGATCATTAATATGATATTTTTAACATTTGTTTCTTTGCTGATGGTCCTAGCCCTCTAAGAGCTACTGCCAGAAGGTTAACAATGACACATTTCAAACATAATCATATGGGGTATTGTTTCAGACTATTTCATAGTCAGTGATTATAAATATATTATTTTTAATATCTGATCCTTTCCTAGGAATCTGTCCCTCAGGACATCTATCAGAGGGCAAAATGTGACAATTTATGTGACAATTGTACAATGAAGCACATATCTTAATATTTCAAATAATTGGCTCATCTGTTCTTGTTTATTATGTACTTCTACCTTATGAAGTATATCATTACATTTATTATTAACTCTCCGATTTAGGGAGGCTTATGCGAATTCAGACTTATTATTTTTTGCTTTATCAAATTATATTTGTGTCATTATTTTAATGTCTGTTTTTATATCTATTATATATGTAGCATTTTACAACCGTGTATTATTTGGTACGGCGTGTTATATATTTTTTAAATCGGATGGTGTATTTTATTATTCTGTTAGAAGACTGTTGTCACATGTATGCATTACAATGACAATAAAGTATCTTATTTTATCTTATCTCACGCACACAAAACAGTTTAGAATTAGCCATTTCGTCTTACCGGTATGTCTCTGCGGATGTCGAAGCAAACAGGAGCCGACGGAGGAAAACTGA
The DNA here is from genome assembly GCF_900747795.2 of Erpetoichthys calabaricus. Lineage (NCBI taxonomy): Eukaryota > Metazoa > Chordata > Cladistia > Polypteriformes > Polypteridae > Erpetoichthys > Erpetoichthys calabaricus. Next base: position 82,834,350 of record NC_041394.2, read on the forward strand.
CTCGCACACACGGAGAACATGCAAACTACACACAGAAAATGAGCCGAAGCTGCCTAAACTGCTACGCAAGCTGAGAGGCACACGGCGTCGCCCCGCCTTCTTAATGACGCCTGATGTAACGGCTTTTGGAGCGGTACCTTGGGTTACATTTTTTTTTTTTGCCTCACGACTTCAAATTCCGGACCAGTCAATGTCTGTAATTTTTTTTCCTATAGTCTAATTTCCGTACCTTTCCACCCCCTCATAGGCGTGCATATCACTGGTTTATTGACAATTCTGCATTAGCCGCGTGTGAAGAATGTTTTACCCACGGATGATCCCTTCTCGTGCCTAGCACTGTTGGGTTTGGCTGTCTTTCCTTTAATTCGAGTAAACTGGTTCAGGCAATCTATGGAACATTAAAACTGGAAAGCGTCACTTTTGCTAGGAATATGCTGATGACAGACATAGACTACAGTATATGTAAACATTGCTAAAAAGGCGGAACCCAATGTGAGTGCACATGTTTTCAGTATCCCCGGGAAAGGTTTAAGTGAGGGACCAGAGTGTTGCTGCTATAGAGACGAAGCTAAGCTTATCTGATGAGCGGCATACTGGGAAGGCATATTGAAAGAAAACTGTCTAAATAAAAGGAAGTTCAAGTAGCTTGCAATGTCTGGGTCTGAGAACAAGGATATGTAAGTTTTTTTTGTTTTTTTTCTGCACAACATGAAATTTTCGGAAAACCCGAACATACTGTTTGACTGCAGTAAATTTGACGACGCAGCAAAGATTACTGCCCTTTCGAGCATTGGTTTAAACGATAAGCGACTAGTATGTTTACTGTCATAATCCAAGTTGTTATATCTTTTGTTTTACTCCTTACACTTTCGTTGCGTATTATCCTTATACAGGTGCTGGTCATAAAATTAGAATATCATGACAAAGTTGATTTATTTAAGTAATTCCATTCAAAAAGTGAAACTTGTATATTAGATTCATTCATTACACACAGACTGATGTATTTCAGATGTTTATTTCTTTTAATGTTGATGATTATAACTGACAACTAATGAAAGTCCCAAATTCAGTATCTCGGAAAATTAGAATATCAATTAAGACCAATGCAAAAAAGGGATTTTTAGAAATGTTGTGAATTTCCCATTGGGATTAATAAAGTATCTATCTATCTATCTATCTATCTAACTGAAAGGTATGAACATGAAAAGTATGAGCATGTACAGCACTCAATATTTAGTTGGGGCTCCTTTGGCCTGGATTACTGCAGCAATGCGGCGTGTCATGGAGTCGATCAGTCTGTGGCACTGCTCAGGTGTTATGAGAGCCCATGTTGCTCTGATAGTGGCCTTCAGCTCTTCTGAATTGTTGGGTCTGGCATATTGCATCTTCCTCTTCACAATACCCCATAGATTTTCTATGGGGTTAAGGTCAGGCGAGTTTGCTGGCCAATCAAGAACAGGGATACCATGGTCCTTAAACCAGGTACTGGTAGCTTTGGCACTGTGTGCAGGTGCCAGGTCCTGTTGGAAAATGAAATCTGCATCTCCATAAAGTTCGTCAGCAGCAGGAAGCATGAAGTGCTCTAAAACTTACTGGTAGACGGCTGCGTTGACCTTGGACCTCAGAAAACACAATGGACCAACACCAGCAGATGACATGGCACCCCAAACCATCACTGACTGTGGAAACTTTACACTGGACCTCATGCAACGTGGATTCTGTGCCTCTTCTCTCTTCTTCCAGACTCTGGGACCTTGATTTCCAAAGGAAATGCAAAATTTACCTTCATCAGAGAACATAACTTTGGACCACTCAGCAGCAGTCCAGTCCTTTTTGTCTTTAGCCCAGGCGAGAGGCTTCTGACGCTGTCTCTTGTTCAAGAGTGGCTTGACACAAGGAATGCGACAGCTGAAACCCATGTCTTGCATACATCTGTGCGTGGTGGTTCTTGAAGCACTGACTCCAGCTGCAGTCCACTCTTTGTGAATCTCCCCCACATTTTTGAATGGGTTTTGTTTCACAATCCTCTCCAGGGTGCAGTTATCCCTATTGCTTGTACACTTTTTTCTACCACATCTTGTCCTTCCCTTCGCCTCTCTATTACTGTGCTTGGACACAGAGCTCTGTGAACAGCCAGCCTCTTTAGCAATGACCTTTTGTGTCTTGCCCTCCTTGTGCAAGGTGTCAATGGTCGTCTTTTGGACAATGGTCAAGTCAGCAGTCTTCCCCATGATTGTGTAGCCTACAGAACTAGACTGAGAGACCATTTAAAGGCTTTTGCAGGTGTTTTGAGTTAATTAGCTGATTAGAGTGTGGCACCAGGTGTCTTCAATATTGAACCTTTTCACAATATTCTAATTTTCTGAAATACTGAATTTGGGACTTTCATTAGTTGTCAGTTATAATCATCAACATTAAAAGAAATAAACATTTGAAATACATCAGTCTGTGTGTAATGAATGAATCTAATATACAAGTTTCACTTTTTGAATGGAATTACTGAAATAAATCAACTTTGTCATGATATTCTAATTTTATGACCAGCACCTGTATGCTTACATCACAAGCAGTTGTTGTGTAAATGCAAGTAAGCATTCAGTGTGCCAGTCTATTGACATATGATTGACAGATGTTCTTTACAAGGCCGTTATATTTAACATTATAAACGGGAAAAGTTATTTTTGTACCCAATAAAAATCCAGTGTGGCTTCACTGACAGATAAAGATTCTATATAATATTTATATATGTTAAGTCATAAACGGAAAAAACAACGTTAATCTGTTATAGTGTACAAATACAGCTTATACTCCTGCAGATATGCTTATGTCTAGAAAGTGTTTATTGTACTTGTTTCGACATTTCTGTTCATGCCTAAAGTGTCGACCACCTCACCTGCTCAATTTTTTAGTTGCAACTAGCTATGTTACTTGTCGAATACTGGTAACAAAATACATTTTAAAATATTTGATATTTAATATCTCTTGTTCTACATGTACCCGCAGTGTTTGTGCTACACCTTTTCTCGGTATCCTCATGTGTCTCATCCTCTCTCAATTGCATTCCAATAAAGCCTGCTTCTCAGACACTGTCATTTCGTGGCGCCTTGCTCACCTCCTATCTGCTATTTGAATACCACCGAGGGTAGATGGGCCCCAATTACCCCTTGTGAAGACATCATTTATAATCTTGTGAATACTTAACTTCTTTGAAAGTGACTCAATCCAACATCACTTGGTGCGGTATTCACTCCTTTTTTGTAAAATTAAAGAAAAAAAGGTCACAATTAGGAATCGAAGTTTACACCCCTAATGTAACCCAACCACTGAACCACCAAAGCCAAACTGACGAAGCCACCAGAGTGCTCAGGAGGACCAAACACACACACAGAGTAGGGTTTTATTATATACTGTAGTACTGTAGATAGATAGGTATCGTGCATTTGTGCTGAGTGAGCAGCATGGTGGCACTGTGGGTAAGCTCTTCTGCCTCTCAGATACAGCATGCAGAGTTTGAATCATATGCCTAATCATTTACCCATGTGTAATGTGCATGGTTTCTGAGTTTACTTGGGTTTTTATATATATACTAGCGGCAAGCTGTCTCCCGTGGCTCCGCCCAGGTAGTCGTGAAACAGGACAAACTTTAGAAATCAATAAAAAAAATTGTATTGCGAAAAATTTATATTGATAGCTTTCTTATCCGAGGGCCTCTTGATATACAGTATTTCTGGTTTTGCTGTCACGGCCGAGAATGTAGCTGTGATCTCTTTGCCAAAAATGTAAAAAGTTGGCAAGGTATCTCTGGCCAAGTGGAAGGTAGGTACACTCCAACGTCAAACATTGCCACTGTATCTGATTTTGTTCAGCTTTGATAGAAGAGCATCCCCCGTGTGGGGAGAAAACCATGTGGCCGTGATATCACTGGTAATGAGCAGGTACCGTCTAAAACACACGTAACTGTGATCTCTCTCTCTCAAAAACGTCAAACGTTACTCTTTAACAATCTCTAGATGATAATGTTTGCTGAACAAACAGGTATTGCTAGCTAAGCGGAGGCAAGGTATGCTCAAACACGTGGCGAGAGGTATAGCAACTCAAACAGAGGCTGGCACGTGAGTGAGGATGGCCTTGCCTGGCTCCCTACTCCTGTGGTCCCACCTCCCCCTCCCCTCTGCCCACAGCCCGTCTCTCAGATTCACGCAAATAAATTGGTGCCACAACTGAACTATAACACTCCGCACAATGAGAGGAGTCATAAAATCAACCGGAATGTACAAGCAAATTATAGAAAAAGCCCAATCTAAATCTGTTAAGTAGTTCTCTTGTGAAAAACGACAGACAGACAGATTTTCCCATGCAATTTTACCAAGAATGAATTAAAATGTATGACTTTTTTATTAATAAATATCACACATCTGTATACCTGATATGCTCCTTACTACATTTCAATGCTCATATGACCTGAAACTTAGTACTTTGCCTGCTTTAATCACTCCAAATGTGTAATATCTCACAGTATTTTGGAAACATTTAGTAAAAAGGGACTAACAAGTAATGTATTTGAACCTGTTGCTTTTTTCACTCCTTTAAAAGTCATCTTAAAATCCACATGTTTGAGACAGCATTAATCTGTGTTATGTTGGTCATATTTGCAAGTAAAGTTCAAATGTCATTATACTCTGTGCAGGTGACCATACAAATACTGGTAGTAGATATTCAATACTGAGGGCTGCAGGTGTATATGTAAAGGATTGTTAACATTTATAGTGAGTACATAACATTTTTTTTTCTTAAAAAAAGTAAAAATGTTGGGCACACAATGAATTCATGGAATTGGCAGATTGCCTTTTATTTGTCTATGCCAAGTTTAAATAAAATGTGCATAGACTGATTCTGAGCAGAGGAAATAAAATATATGCATTCTTCAGTGTTCCTAGGAAGACTGTTTTTTAATTACAGTTGATTTTGCACTCCAAATTCATTAATGTATTGTCAAAAGCTCTATTTAATTTGTATAACAAGAAACCATTTACTGATTTTTAGCATATTGGCACCTTGGCTGGAGATGTGTTTTTTTTTTTGTCATTTATCATTCTACAAGAATTAATTTTTGCTATGAACAGCCGGATTATAAAGCACAGGTTACCTTTAGGTGTGTGCAGGGACTAGAGCTGACCAACCGCACACGGGGCCAGTTACATCAAACACTGTTACCAGTATGTGTGGACTGCAATCAAGTTGTCCTCCATTTTAAGTCCATTTGTGAGTACATGACACATGGTTTAGGAGTGATTATGAAAAGTCTGTCTGACAGGCATTCAAAGAGTTTTGTCCAGAATGATGTTAATTTGGTGCACTCCTGAAATGTGGCTCAGTGAAGCTCAAGCTAGATTACAATGTTTGGATTTTGCTCTGGATACATTTTAGACAATAAACACAATAAATGTGATCAATGAAACATTTTAAGTTGAATAATTGAATGCTTTGCACATCTTGAGCTAAGGTATATTCTATGCATGGCTGCCTTCCACTCCTTCTCTGAGATATTAAGTGAAACATCCTTTGTCCCACCTGGTTTCTTTGAATGGGAGATACTTTAAGATGTTCTTGTATATTGTTTAGGTGCTGTCTGAGTCTTCAAGACTTATCAGTATTTCGTCTGAAATAGAAATAGGTAGAAGGTGTGGAAAAGTGTAGAAGGTGTGGAAAAGTCTGTTGGTTCTTTTTAGAAAATTTCTGATTTGAAAGTAGTGGAAAATTGTGATGCTAGGAGGTTAAATTTGAAGGGTAATTGTTCATAACATGCAAAAACATTAACTATATACAGTTCTTTAAGTGTTTTCATTCCAGACATTTTCCAAAGATTAAAATTTTGATATATGATTCTCGTATAGAGGAGAACAAATAAAAGTTTCTTTGTCTTGAAATGCATTCTGCATTGGTTCCATATAGTGAGTGATTGATGGACGGTTGGATTATTGATATGGCATATAAAAAAGTACAGCAAGATTTTATTTCTATTGCAGACCTGACTTGTGTATATTCATCAGTTTTTGTCAATTTCCAGGACTTTATAGCTTGTATATTTGCCTCCCAATAATAAAATTGGAAGTTAGGTAGTGCCATGCCACCTTCTGCTTTAGATCTTTGTGGAGTCGCTTTTTGAATGTGTGGACGTCTCAAATTCCATATAATAGAGGTTATAATTGAATCTAATTTCTTAAAGAATGATTTGTTAATGTATCTAGAGATGTTCTGATTTTAAAAAAAAGAAGCTAAGGAAGGATGTTCATCTTGACAGTATTGATTATCCCTGCCAACATGAGAAGGAGGGTAGACCATCTGTTGATGTTGTTTTTGATTTTTTTCTAAGCTTATAGCAAAATTATGTTGAAAAAGATCTTTATACTTACATTTTATGTTTACCCCTAGATTTTTAAACTGTTAGATATCCAGTCTAGTATTCGGTACTGGAGAGTTCACTGGGAAAACAGCATTTTTTTTTTTCAAATTGATTTTAATTCCAGATATCTTTTATAATTCTTCAGTGCATTAAGGACTACTGTAAAGATGTTTGTGGGTCTGATGTATACAGTACCATATCATCTGTATATAGTGAAATTTTCCATCATGTACATAATTAGCGAGTCAGATGTAGTTAGCATTCTGCTCCTATGAAGCTAACCACATAATGTGACATACCGAATGACTCACAACTACTCTGTGACTAGCTACGATGAAATCGGTTTGATTTTGTTTTTAGACTGAGTAGTGGGGTTTGTGCACTGGAGAGCAGACTACCATTTATTGGTCATCTGGTAGTTCAATGCATAGATTGTAGCTACGAGGAATAAAGAACATATGTGTTTTGAACCTCACAAATAGAAGAGAAGCTTGTTTATAAGGTTGGTGTCATCTGTTTTACATGCTGTAACAGAATAGAAATAAGAAATAAAGTAAGAGATTGCTGATGAACTCACCACAGCTGTTAACCCTTTGAACAGCTCCAGCTCTGTCAGGATGCATGGTTTTGGCTATTGGAAAAAGGGGCGAATATGACTGCACTGGAAGATCAGCTCTCAAGCTGGTGAATGTGACATAGGCTGTGATGTTTAGTCATGTAATTTGACATGGTGCAGCGGCAAGATCAGTGAGTGTGATTGACAGATCTGGCATAACCCAGGATAATAACTTGTGTAATGTGACATCATCTTAACCATGTTAGAAAATGGATGATTAGATGGACAGAAACTGGTGATGTTATAGTCTTGGTAGTGAAGGATTGTCAGTGGAACAAAATAAAACACGAAATTAGCATGTTGAAAATGTGACATCAATCTGGGCTACTACTGATGTTTATGATTTAAATAACTATAATTACATTTTGCCACATATCTCCTAAATTTAATTAATTTTAAATGAAATGTGCCACAGAGCTGGATATTTGTTACTGGGTACATGCAACCACACTGGCCATTTGAAGTTAAAAGTTGGACTGGGTGTCTGTAGCCACTACAAGAAAACTGGGCCATCTGGTAAAAGATCACTCATAAATGTCCCAAAGTGAGCCATTGGAACTAAAGGAAATGATGCACAAAATGCTTATCTCTATGCCTTTATTTCAGCGTTATTGAGTGGTTTACTGTGTCTATTTGCAGAACAAGTAGCAGTGCATCACACACTAAAATGAGAAACATGAAGCAACAAACAGAGAAGCTGAAAAAATATTTTAGTTTTGGACAAAAATAATACTTCTAATTATTGCTGTTAATGGTCAGATTTACAAGACATTACTAAACAAAGACATAAAAACCGTAATGCATACATTATACCACTTCAACGGCATTTAATGGATGAGTCACCCTTCTGATGTTAATGGTGAGCATATTAATAAGTAAACTCTTGGCTTACACAGCATTCTTTAGTGTTTTTGTCACACTTTATAAAATGTCTACATTCTCCTTTTTCCTCCATTAGTTGTTAAAGGAACTGTCCAAACCTACATTTGAGTTTGTCCACTCTAATTCTTTTGTAGTGTTTGTGACTGTGGCTACCAGGAAATTCCTGTTTCTGCTGAGTTTTGATACATCCAAGCTGTTATTTTGAAGCTAACCACTGATTTTTTTATATTTCTTCCTAATTACTAAGGGCTTGCTATTTAACTATTTATGAGTTCCGTCAAGGAATACTTTGCCTTATAATTTTTTACTATTTTAAAACATAGAAAAATATACACCCTGTTAAATAGTGCTCAACCATGGATGTTTACTAGAGCCCAGAGGGTGAGAATCTATAAGGCAGGCTGTCAAGCTAGGGACAGGAGAAAATAAATGATTATTACTAGGATGTGTTCTCCACTGTATTGTCCTTGACAACATCAAAGGGTGAAGATTGGTCCTACATACTATATTAGGAGCCTCGTCAAAAGTCCCTCTGGCTTACATCCCATAGTGAGAATGCCTAAAGTAGAATATTGAGTCCATCCATCCTTATTCACATAAGGTCAGACAGCACAGAAGCAGCTTTGGTACTTAGCTGTGTTAATGGAATTCAGGACTTGGGGCTATTGACAGATTATGATTTGTCAGAGAGTTCTGTGCCTTGGTAGCCTCGGGACTTTATGGAGAAACTATGACATAGTAAGTGCCGTGAGGTTGCCACAAGTATATGCTAAAAATTAGTATGTGCAAGTATATGCAAAGCCAACAGTTTCTGGGGTAGGAAAGTTGGCCAAGAGCAACACGGAGAGATGAGAAGAAGAAAAATTGGGAAATGCACTGAGGAAAAGAGTCATACTGTTGCAAAGCCACAATGTTGGTAATAATAACAAAAAAACAAACGAAACATAAATCATATTTTGATTATTTGTTTTATTAAATAATTATCCATTGTATAATCCTCATTAGGCCGTCCCAGGAAACCCCAGTTGAAATTCAGGGAAAAGAATGCTACTCCACCAATTAGAATGCTCATCCTTTCTTTCCTCCTTTGTGTTAGCTGAGGTGCTCTGTCCGTTAGTTTGGGTTGTGGAAGGCTATGAAGTCCACAATTCAATCGCCCCAAGGTTGAGCAGTTCAGCAGCTATAATGAACCAGTGTGTCTAGGGCCCAGCTGTTTTTGAGTTCTCAAATGCCAGGGTGTGGTAATGCTTTTTTTGTAGCTTTGAGATAAAGTAGGTTAAATGGAAACTTTCAGTGCCAGTTGACGTTAAGAACAAAGGTCAGTAATAAACAGTCTATTGATTTCCGGAAACAAACATAAGTGTTTAAAGTCTCCAGATTGAACTGGGTCCCGTGCCTTCTTAAAGTATATTGAGATGCAGGCTTTTGTTGATGAGATTTTATTTTCCAAGTTTTATACTTTTTCCATCCCTGATTATCAACAAGTGATAACTTTTTTTTTTTTGTCTTTCAGTAATGAAGTCAACTCCAAATGGTTAGATGCTCATTACGATCCAGTGGCTAATCTTTATACTTTCTCCTCATGTGTAGGTAAGGATATTAATGTAGCTGTTATATCTGAAGGAGTTCAAAGAGCATCAGGTTAAAATCCTAGGACGCTTAAGGAGATTTTCAGTGCTGTGAATGTAGTAGCCTTCCCAGAAAAAAAAAGTTTTGGAAAATGAATAGCATGAAAAATGTAGGTGTAAGTTAGATGTTATTTTTATGATGTTTATATTCTGCTTTGTTGCAACAGCGGTTAGAGCTACTAACTAACAGTTCCAGAAAACTGGATTTCTTCCCTAATCTGGTCTGTGTAGAGTCTGCACATTCTCCACATGTCTGTGGGAGTTTGTGTCTGGGTAATTTGGTTGTTCTCTCACATTCTGGGTAAGTGTATTTTAAGTGTGATTGTAACTCTGAAGTAAATGTGTCCTGCTGTGGTCTGAAACCCCATTCATTACTGGTCCCAGCCTTGTTCCTGTTGATGCCAGGATAAGCTGTGGCTCCCCATACCCCTGCATCATAGGAGCAAATGGTGAATGGATATCTCACAATTAACATGACACACTTTGTACCAATATTAGTTTCGTACAAGAGGCAGATACTACAGTATATGTTTTTTTAAGCTGTCATTTAGTTATAGATGAAAAGTTTTAAAAAAAATCCCAGCTTCTCCACTTTATGTGAAGATTTCTTAATTGTAAATGGCTGCCTCAAGCCAGAGCCAAAATATAAAAGCTTTAAAGAAAATTGTGCAGAAACACAAGTGCAGCTGGATGTGGAGGTTTGCTTTATGTGCATGAAACATTACATGTGCAGTGTAAAGGATCTGCAAGAATGATAGATGCTCATTAATCAGCACTTTTTACTGTTCAGAACTTATGTCAAGGGAGTCGTGTGCACAGATCCTGATTACATACTGCCAGAGGTGCGGATTATTTTTGCTGTTAAGACTGAGAACTAAAACAAAAGGTAGACATTGTGGATGGCTACAAATTTAAAATGAGCTACATTACATTTTCTGCTGTAAATTGAAATGGACAGTTCAAAATTTTTCTATTCTTTCCTCTGTATTCTAGATTTGGGAAATCAATACTTTTATAAATTGGATGGAGCAGTTTGTAGCTGTTTAAAGTAGATCAGGATTAAAGCATTAATGGTGCCTGTTTACATGACTTTATAAGAAGGATCTCCTTTGTTAGAGAGTCATTTTAACAGGGACAAAATAAACTTTGGACAAATTCTACAATAGTGCTGTCTATTTACTGGAATATTCATTTTGCTTCATCGTACAGTTCTCACTGGAAAAAACAAACTTGCCACTGTTGCTGCATACTTTTTAACGTGCATATCCTTGTCAGTCCACATCTGTTTACCATAGCTTATATCTTTCTTTGAGTTACACAAGGTAGTGTTTTTCTGTAAATAAATTTAGTTGACTTCTACAGAAGGTGGGAACATGCAGTTTGCAACGCAAGCCTTCATGTTTGTAGTTATACAATAAGGTTATTTTGGAAAATTCTTATAGCAACACACCCCTCTCCCTCTCTGTGAAGACTTCTTTTTTTGCAGGGCATGAATCTCCTTGACAGAGACACGTTACATGTTTAGAAGATTTGTTATTGAAGGTGAAAGGGTGTAACTGTTCATAGCTGTAACCTGCTGTGACGTGTAAAAATAGGAGATTAAGAGCAAGGTATCAATCAGTTGTAGAGCACTGAATGTAAGAGGAAATTTATTTTTAACTCAAAACAATTCAAACACAGAAAGATGGATTGGGAAGCAGTTTACACATATGCATAAACCTGGGCAGCTATGCAAAAAAAACTAAAATGGTGCCATATAACTCTAAAAATGTCAAGACTTATACTTTCTTATTTAGTATTTACAATGGGTTCTCCTAGACGATATGCTGGTTATCTGTCATCTAGCCTCACACAACTTCTGAACTATACAATCGGACCAGTTTAACATGTTCAGAATGAAGTAGCCCCCATTGCTCATTGCTTGAGTTACATCAATTCAGACCTCCCTTCTTATACTGCTGTACCTTGTGAATTTAAAAAGTAATTATTAAAAAATTGCTTGTAAGGTAAAGGAAAAGTGATTACTGGAATTTAAAATTTCATTTCAGTTTAAAGATTTACATAGTGTTTACAAAGCTTTTATCATTATTTTTTTTTTTTTTTTTTTTTTAATTTATCTTCTGGTTTCACATGATCGTGTTCAAAATTTCATTATCCACTGGAAGCAGTATAATTAATTCAGTTTATTCTTATAAAATTCATTTCCACTTATAAGCTAGAAGTGCAATATTTATTATTGGAAATCTTATAATCGTTAAAATACAAATTTCATGCCACATAAACACCATGCGCTATATAAATAAAAATATACATATTTATTCATAATTAAAATCCTGAGAGCCTGTGATTGTGCATTAGATTAGGAAATTCTACTCTAGTACATCATATGTTCTATTTCCTACAGGTACTTCAAAAAAGAAAACACTGTGATAAAATTATAATTCAAAAATTGGAAACATTTTTTATTCGTTCATTTCCTGTGTAGCGGTCAGGGGCCGCTAAGATTCACACTGTCAAATGTGACAGTGATTTATTTATTTTAATAGAGGAGACCCCAGGAACGTCCCCAGCCTTGGATCGACCCACACACACTCTCTACAGAGACCAATAACGCACACTGGGAAGGGTAAACAATTAAGAATATAATGAAACAAAATTAACTAAATGAAAACATTAATACCACCCCTGACCCCTTCGGCGATATTACATTTAACATATATACACAAACACCACACAGCAAAGTCCATGAAAACCAAACCGGATGAAAAATGGGAGGTGACGAAATTAAGTCCAGCGATCTGTAGGTTGAAAGGGTGAAGGAAAACACAGTCCTACCAGTAGTTGCTGAAAGGATGAAGTCGGATGGATTGTTCAGGAGCGCTCCTTTTCTTCCAGGAAACCAAATGAAATCCAAACGCAGTCCTCAGAACACAGGTAGACAGACGAACCAGACCCCAACAAACGAATACAGTCCAGGACACAATGATTAAATATGGCTCAGTTAAACAGCAGGCAGAACAACCGAGAAATGCAACATACCACTTATAACAACAAAACAACTTTTCTTCCTTTTGCCCTCTGCCCTCCTTTTAACCTCCTTTGACCACCTTTGACCCCAGCAGCCCCTGACAGGACTGCTGGGAAATGCAGTTGTTATTTAGTAGCACTGCTACACCTGACTCAGTACTTTACTGGCTGTTCAGTATCATCAGTGGATCAACAGTTTTTTTGGATATGTCACTATTAAGATATCACTTTATGATGAAGTAATATTTACTACATTCTTCCCTTCTGAATTACTCAAGCCATTTAAAGTTAGTCTTCTTGAAATGATAATGAGCAGGGTTTTGACCCTTATTATTTTTAAATGACATTTAAAGGCAGGACTTTGACTTGGCTCTTCAAGGAGACTTATGTTAATCATAAGCCTCTGCATTGTTGTTGTGGCAGTTTGCTTTCCTTATCAAATGCAAATGTCTCCTCCAGTTTTTACTTTTTTTTGGAAGAAGAGTGCCCCGATGAAATTTGTGTCGCTGTTCACAAAAGTTGCCTACTTTCTTGCCCATTTAAAGGTCCATTTTTGCAATGCTGATCTGTGAACTTCACCTTTAATTGCAGTCACTAACTTTGACTTATTCAGAGTCGGACTTCACCTAATGCATCAAATAACACAGCCTACCTTCTTAATCAGCAGGTTGATATGGTGGGCCTATTTCCAGCCCAGCACTCCATGACATCTAAAATCACACTAGCCATCAGAGTTGTAGAACATGTAAAGGATGTCATTACCCATGTTAAAGAAACAAAATCGTCTATGGGGAAAAAACAGTCTGCTTTGCCCTTTCTTATGTAGTTCCTGTTTGTTATAAGACCCATCCTGCCTGTCATTGACATAGACCCCCAAGTACTTATAGTAATGTACTACTTCCACATCCACTCCCTGAATAGGGACTGTGCATTAAAGACCTTTTGTACATTAAAATTCAATAGGCAGTTCCTTGGTTTTGCTGATGTTAAGTTGCAGACAATTCTCTTTTCACCAAAAAAAAAAAAAACAAACAAAATGACCTTAACTCCTGGACTCTGACTGATCCCGCTTATCAGTACAGTCTATTAATGCAGGATCCTCTCTGAATTTCTAAAAAATTGACATGGTGTTATATTTATAGTCTGAGGTATACAAAGTGAAGAGAATAGGAGACGGGACTGTCTTTCTTGTGATGAATCAGTGTTTCTTACATTCATATCCGTGACACAGTCCCTGAGCCTCACATACAGTACTGTGGTCTGAATGATAGATAGTCCCAGGACACCAACAGCTGCATATTTGTGAGTTTCTTCCCCTTGACAGGCATGGCTGGATGGCATTGTAGATACAGAAGAAATCAAAAACATAATTCTCACTGTGCTGCCAGTTTTGTCCAGATGGGAATAATCCTTGTGGAGCAGATAGATAATTGCATCTTCCACTGCAGTCTTTGTCAGACTGGCAAACTGTAGTGGGTCCAAGTGGTCTTGCCCAAGAAGACTTGTATTGTTCAGAGCTAGTCCCTCGAAGGTCTTCATAATGTGGGACCAATAGGCCAGTGATCTGAAATCAGTAGGTAAAGAGATGCCTGCCTTACGAATGTGATGACATCTAGTCTTGTGGCTTTTTCTGTGTGTAACCTCATCTGTTGTCTTCTCACTTGGTCATCAGTTATGGATAGCCTATAATGATGGTTATGGGTGAACTAATCACTATCCGTACCAGTTAAAATGGTAGGAGATGTTGATGTAGTAGGTGTGATGTGGAGGAACTGGCCATTGGAAGAAGGTGGTGATGGAAAAAAGTAGGGTTGTACCAAAATTTCATACCTTTATATTATATGAAGAGAAATGTTGAAATTTCATACCATTTTTGATTCCCAATACAGTATATGATGTAACAAAAAAATTTAAATAAATTGCAATTCTGTATGCATTGAAATCTTAACATTGATGGAACCAAGTACTAGAAATTATAGTTACTAAATGTAAATATTTCAAGTAGTGCAATCTTTTATAAAAGGTAAGAGTAAAGTACTGTAAACAAAAAAAAAAAAAAAGATAATGAAGTTTAAATCTGGTCAAGAGCTTTTTTACATTGATTAAAACAAATACTAAGGTTGCACTATGAAATGTTACAAATGCCATTAAATGTTAATTGAATAAGTGTTGCAATCTATTGCAGACAGTATACAAAACAAATGCTAAAAACAAACATTAAATAAACAAAGTAAAAGGAGCATCAATGTGGTCTTTTATAAACAATTGTCCATTAAAGTAACACACAAACAGATCATTAACACACTTTCTTCAGTACTCACTGTACACCCTTTAGAGCCATTTTGTTGCCAGATTTGAGTGCTTTCTTTTTCTCATTAAGGAAAGTTTTCAGATCCTTAGTAATCTAGGGATTGTTGTTTGGATAGCTGCAGACTGTTTCTGTGTAAAGTAAGGTCAACACAGAAGGTAATATATAGTCTATGATGCAGTGACAGAGTCCCTCAGCATCATCCCTATGTGTCTTGCATGTCATCTCCCAGTCCGTCTGTTGGAAGCAGTCATTCAGAACCATTTCAGCCTCTATGTATCTCTATATATCTATATGCATAAATAAAATGTTTTATATACACATGAAATTCCTAAAGCATCCATCCATCCATCCATTTTCCAACCTGCTATATCCTAACACAGGGTCACGGGGGTCTGCTGGAGCCAATCCCAGCCAACACAGGGCACAAGGCAGGAGCAAATCCTGGGCAGGGCGCCAGCCTACCACAGGGCACACACACGCACACACTAGGGACAATTTAGAATCGCCAATTCACCTAACCTGCATGTCTTTGGACTATGGCAGGAAACCCACGCAGACACAGGAAGAACATGCAGACTCCACACAGGGAGGAACCGGGAAGCGAATCCAGGTCTCCTAACTGTGAGGCAGCAGCGCTACCACTGCGCTGCCCTTTCCTAAAGCATGGATATCTTAAATTAATAAATGGCAAGATAGAAGTGAAAAACAAAATTCTACTTACAGGTTCTAATTGTGTTAGGTCAGCTACCTGTCAAGCTACTCTGTGTGCACCACATAATGCAATTATAATAAAAGTATGCTATTCTTGAGATTAAAAGATATATCTAATATTGGCAAGGAGATCATTCCAAAGTTACCGAAAAGCTCTGCCTCTTACAGTAGTTCTAGTTATACTTGGAAGAGTAGGCATTTCAAAACAGGATCTAAGCTTCACTAGAAGCCAGCATAATGATTTAATTACTGGAACTGTAGACTTTTTTAATCATTAAATTCTTCTATTAATGATCTTTATTAACTTATTAACTGTTTTATTAATACAGAATGATTTCAACAACTTACCAATGAAGTGAAACAGTAGGGAATTCTGCTTGGTACAAAATAAATGATCTTTTTAGACTACTGAGATAATTTTCCAGTAGAAAACTGATCTGAGAAATATTGTGTGTGGACATAATGCAACCAAACCTAAATAGTTTCAAAGACAGTACTTCAGTTTCATGTGGGTTTAAAGTACAGCGTTTTCAATATTGCTTTGCAATTTGTAGAATTAACTACTAAAATGACTTTTATCCTTTTGTTAAGAACAATTAATTTTCAATCCTCTACTGTTACACTGCAGTAAAGTGACTGATGTAATTTGAGAAATATCATTTGGTTTTATTGATTAATACTTCTGACTCTCCCAAGCATGTTTCCCATATAAATAGAAAACCAAATTGGTCCCAGCAGAAACAATGGAGTACTGTTGTCAAACTTCTACAGAAGACTAAATTGTCAAGCCTCTGTAGTAGTTTATTTATAGTCCATAGTATAAAAAAGCCAAACTTGAATAAAAAAGAAGACATTCTCTGCGTTGCAGAATATTATGTTGCATTCATGCGCCTTGGGACAGATGGGAAATTTTAATGTGAATGCCCTTTAAAGTGAGAGCTCCCAGTGGGACAATTTGAAAGATACCCAAAATGGCAGAGTTATCATCCAACATTAACCTTTCACCTCAGTGTAAGATTAAAAAAAAAAAAAAAAAATTACCAGCTCAGGAAGAAATAGGATTTTTGTTTTCAAATTGTATTTAGAGTGATTACGCATATAAAACATTTAGTTTGCTTTTTAATTTGATTAAAACAATAAAAAAAATGTTTTGTGGAGGTAGCAACCTATCAACAGTAACATACTGTACATTTATCCCAAAGCACAGACCGTAAATTCATTTAAGTACAGCAAAGTTGGAAAAATGAAACCTTACAAGTGGAGCTCCAAAAAATTGCCATAGCATGTAAACACAGTATTCAAATATGATTTATAGCACAAGTTTAAACTATTTTTGTGCGGACACTGGACCTGCCATTAGTGGCAACATAACCATTTCAAGGTTTTCAGTGCAAGGTCAGGAGGAATAACTTAATCTGAAAAGCAGTTACACTGTTTGACACATAGAAGTTCAAGAGAATGGAAAAAGCAGTGTATATCAAAAGTGTAATGAGCTCTGCAGTTTGTAAGTAAGAAGAAATTCATTAACCCAGAGTGAATGCTTGGCAATCTATTTTGACTCCATGCTATGTTTCCCTTTAATTAAAGGTTTTTAGCATTTGGTTTCAGTTTTATACACACACATGTTTCATTTAGTTCAGTAACCACTTCAGTCCACACAGACGTTTAGTGTCAACTTCCATATGTCCCATAGAAACGGTGCCTTTGCCTTTCTCTCTAATCTGTTTCTTTCTGTTGTACTTGCAAATGTGGTGATTGGTTAAGTGGCCACTTCTTTGCTTGCATGTTTTCTACTTGCTTTGTGGTTTTCTCTAAAAAAACTTCTTAAATTTTAAAGATGCTTACAGTTGTGGTGTTAATGTACCAGCTATTCCCCATCTCCCAGCAATGTATAACCATTACTCTCTGAGTTAAAATATTTTGCTATTTATTCTGTGTGGTAATAATTTTACACAAAATATGTTTTGTTTCCATGAAAATTTCTGTAATAAGTTATTTGTGTCTTTTATTGTTAAAGTTACTTGTTCTTATTTCACAGCACTTGCGGACCTGAATGGAGATGGAGAAAGTAAGGTAAGATAAGTGTAAGCTACTACTAAACTCTTGAAAAGTGATTTGTATTAATGAAGTGACTACTCTGCTCTTTCAGTGTAGTAAGTATCGTTAATAAGCCAGACTCACTTTGTTCTTATTTCTACAATTATGTCCTTGGAGCAGAGAACTTCATGACAGGACAGAGACAACCGTGCATGAGGCAGAGAGAATGGCTCTTGGCATTTTTACTGATTTGAACTGGTTTAGATGACCTGCCTTTTATAATCTATAAACCATCTATTTTCTGAACCTGTTCCTTTTCTCACAGAGTTATGCTGGGCCAAACTGATAGTTAAAAAATCTAACATGTACATTTTTAGGCGGTGGGTGGAATCCAGCGTTCCTGGAAGAGAACTATGGACACCCACATAGACAGTGAAAGCGCCAAGAACTGAACCCCAATTCTTTGGAGCTGTAACTCATCAGCTCCACCATGTTTCCTGTGTAAGCATTTCTGTGGCCAGTAGTGCTAGACAAATACTTAATCTACAGTTGAAATCAGAAGTTTACATACACTTAGGGTGAATTCTTTAAAACTCGCTTTATAATCTGTCCATAAATTTTATACTAACAAACTGTATATTTGTCATATTGTTTAAGACATCTGCTTTGTGCAGGGCAAAAGTAATATTTTCCAACAATGTTCACAGATTATTTAACTTTTTTATAACACAATTACAGTGAGTCATAAGTTTACAGTTTGTTAATTGTGCCTTTAAATAGCTTGGAAATTTTTTTAAAATGTTGTCAAGCATTTAGGCAATTAGACAATTAGCTTCTGCTGGCCAATTAGCCTAATTGGAGTCAACATGTAGATGTATGCTAAGGCCTACCATTTGGTTGACATAATGGGCAAAATCTAAGGAAGTCAGCGAAGACCTCAGAGAAAAAAAATTGTGGACCTTCACAGTTCATCCTTACAAACAATTTCCAAATACTTCAAGGTTCCACATTCATCTGTACAAATAATAAGGTTTCAAGGTTTCTTTATTTAGTCTTATTTACACAAGAACACATGAAGTTTGCCTTCTCGGTTGCATCTAGTAGCAGAAAGAAATTAAACAAAACCAACAGAGACAAGACAGGTTAAGGCAAAGCAGTTTGAAAGTGCATATTTACACAAAAGTGGTTATAAGGTACCTATCAAACTTAGACTGTTTTTCTCTGATATTCCTTATTAAAAAGTTGTATTGCATTAGGAAGAAAGGAATTTTCAAAGCAACTATCCTTCCTGATTTACTCAAGTTAAGTTCTACATGTAATGGATGTCTATCATCATTTGAGATGATTTCCAGTTTCTTTGACATTGTCCTTTGACACACACCTGCCAGACCATCTACATCAGCCCCAATAATTTTAGCAGCATGCTTGGTAATTTACTGGAGCTTTTTTAAATTTTAGTTTGTCAGACTACTAAATCATGCAATGAAACTGAAACTGATAACAGACTGGTTCATACTGCGATAAAAAAGGACAACATGAGGTCCTTCTCTACTTTAAATAGTTTGAGTTTATGGAGGAGAATACGCCCTGATTGCATTTAGAGAATATTTGTTTGTATTTATATTCCAGTTAAGATTGTTTTCTAGGTTAGTTCCTAAGTATTTATATTTAGTCACTGTTTCTACCTCCTCCCACTGAAAAATGTCCTGAAGAATCCAAGATTGAACTGTTTGGTCATAATGGCCATCACTATGTTCGGAGATAAAAGGGTGAGACTTATAAGCCAAAGAACACCATCTCAACAGTTAAGCATGGGGGTGGAAGCATCATGTTGTGGGGATGCTTTGCTGTAGTAGGGACTGGTGCACTTAACAAAATAGATGACATCATGAAGAAGGAAAATTATGTAGATATACTGCAGCAGCATCTCAAGAGCTCAGCAAGGAAGTAGAAGCTCAGTCACAAATGGGTCTTCCAAATGGACAATGGCCCCAAACATACCTCCAAAGTTGTGGCAAAATGACTTAAGGACAAGAAGGTCATGGTATTGTGCTCAATCCAATTGAAAATTTGAGGACAGAACTAAAAAAGCATGTGCGTGCAAGGAGGCCTATGACCTGTCACAGTTACACCAGTTTTGTCTCGAGGAATGGGCCAAAATTCCAGCAACTTATTGTAATAAGCGTGTGGAAGGTGACCCAAAATGTTTTGCTCAAGTTAAACAATTTAAAGGCAATGCTACCAAATGTTGACAAAGTATACAGTATGTAAACCTGTGACGCACTGTTCTGATATAGTCAATAAAAACTGAAATACTCTGTGGTCTGTGAACATTGTTGGAAAAAATTACTTTTGCCCTGCACAAAGGAGACATCTTAAACAATATACCAAATTTATAGTTTGTTAATGTTAAATCTGTGGAGGGCTTATAAAGTGAGTTTTAAAAAATACACCCTATGTGTATTTAAACCTCTGACTTCAAGTAATATTCCAGGTGTACAAAATAGTGCCATAATGGCAGCAACAACTTCATGTCTTTCCAAATAATCTATTTATAGATAAAGTTGAAGTTTTGTCTGTCTGATATAACATTGTATTTCTACAAAACTTTGCTGTAATTTTCAGTATAGTGTAACTTTGATTACAGGCTAAAAGAATTTTAGTTTTTCCATATATAAACATATAAAAAAATAAAAACTCAGACTCACTATAAGTTGCCATTTTCTATGGACCTTTTGTGTCTTCTAATCTCAATATCATGAAAAAAATCAAAACATCATATTGATGTGATTTGTTTTACTTCAAAAGAATTGGAAATAATTTAGTAACAAAACAAAGCCAATTGCAGGTATTTACTGTATCTTGACCACAATAATTATTGAGAATTTTTAATTATTTAGCAAAAAAGAATGGGATTTTTTTTACATTTTCTACTCAGTAACTCTGACAGCTTATTATATCAAAAATCCATTCCCTCTTTACTGAATTTTCATTTTGTAAGATAAAATAATTCAAATAATAAATGAGCGAATGACCCATTTAAGTTCAAGTTCAAGTTTATTGACTTGGCACAGCAAGGAAACACGTTTCCCTGTTCAATGAAATTCTTTCTTTGCTATCCACACCAAATGCCAAAACCAACGTATAAAGATAAACATAAATAATAAGTAGCAGATAGATCATAAGTAACAGAGGCAGCAGAAAGTATAGAAACAGAATAGAAGTATAAAGTGTAATTGTACAGGTAGGTGTGTGATGGACAAGTCAAATACAGTTGTGTGAGGTAGATAGAATGAGGTGAACCATGGTTATAAAATCCAATCAGTTATTTAGGAGTCTAATGGCCTTGGGAAAGAAAATGTTCTTTAGCCTGGAAGTTCTGCATTTCATACTTCTATACCTCCTGCCTGAGGGTAGAAGTGTGAACAGTTTGCGTTTGGAGTGGGTGGGGTCCCTGAGGATTGAGGCAGTTCTCCTTCGGACTCTGCAGTTGTAGATGCTCTGCAAAGAGGGCAGTGGGGTCCTGATGATCTTCTCAGCAGTCTTCACCACTCTCTGCAGGCGTTTGCAGTCCATAGCAGTAGTGTTGCCATACCACACGGTGATGCAGCTGGTCAAGATGCTCTCAACAGTGTAGCTGTAAAAGTTGCCGAGGATCTTAGTCGACATACCAAACTTCCTCAGCCTCCTCAGAAAGTACAGCCGCTGCTGGGCCCTCTTGACC
The DNA here is from genome assembly GCF_900747795.2 of Erpetoichthys calabaricus. Classification (NCBI taxonomy): domain Eukaryota; kingdom Metazoa; phylum Chordata; class Cladistia; order Polypteriformes; family Polypteridae; genus Erpetoichthys; species Erpetoichthys calabaricus. The sequence continues at coordinate 82,855,689 of NC_041394.2, forward strand.
AGCTGTGTGTGTGGTGTTAAGTGTCCAAGAGAGGTCCTCACTGATGTAGACGCCCAGGTATTTAATGCTGCTCACCCTCTTCACTTCAATCCCTTGGATGAACAGTGGCCAGTGAGGTCTCCTCTCCTTCCTCATGCCCACTATCATCTCCTTCATCTTGTCTGTGTTGAGGGTGAGGTTGTTGTCCTTGCACCATGACGCCAGACTGTCCACCTCCCTCCTGTAGGCAGCCTCATCCCCACCAGTGATGCATCCTATCACTGCGGTGTCGTCTGCAAACGTTAGGATGATGTTCTCTTTGTGGGAGGCGACACAGTTGTGGCTGAACAGGGTGTAGAGGATGGGGCTGAGTCCGCATCCCTGTGGGGTGCCTGTGTTTTGTGATAATGGTGGCTGAAGTCCTATTTCCAATCCTGACAGACTGGGGCCTGCCAGTCAGAAAGTCTAAGAGCCTAAACCCCACCCTCTGTGACTGGCTAAGTGCAGACAGTTTATGGGGGATAACCGTGTTAAAGGCAGAGCTGTAGTCAACAAAGCGCATCCTGACTTAGGAGTCATTGTTCTCCAAATGGGAGAGGGAATAATGTAGTGCGGCCGCAACGGCATCTGAGGTGGACCTGTTGGTATGATAGGCATACTGCAGGGGGTCCAGAGTGTCCGGTATGCTGCTCTGAATGTGGGCCAGCACCACGCTCTCAAAACACTTCATGATGATTAGAGTGAGTGCTACCGGCCTGTAATCATTCAGGCAGGTGGGTGGTCTTTTTTTAGCAAAGGGGACAATGATTGTAGTCTTAAAGCAGGACGGAATGATGCTCTGACTGAGGGAAAGATTGAAGATGGAGCAAAGAACATCGGCCAGCTCGTTGGCACATGCTCTGAGAGCCCGACCAGGGATGTTGTTTGGTCCAGCTGCCTTACGGGGGTTGATCTTCCTTAGTGCTTTGTGTACCTGACTTGAAGAGACCATTGGGGGACCGTTGGGGGGTTGGGTGGTCAAGGTGTGTGTGTGCCTCCACTCTGTGCTGTTGCTGGATGTCTCAAAGTGGGTGTAGAAAGTGTTGAGATCATCCGGCAGACTGTCTGTGGAGCTGATTGTGCTGATGGTGGTCCTGTAGTCTGTGACGTGCTGTAGGCCCTGCCACATACTTCCAGAGTCAGCAGTAGAATAGAAGCCCTCCAGCTTCTCTATGTACTGCCTCTAGGCTGCTGTGATGGCTTTTCTTAGTCCGTACTTCACAGCTTTGTACTCCATCTCAGTGCCTGAGCTAAATACAAGAGAGCAGGCACGTAGCATGTGGTGTACCTGACTGTTTATCCAGGGCTTCTGGTTGGGGAACTTCCTGACTGGTGTTGTGGGCACAATGTTGTCAATACAGGTGCTAATGTACCCAGTCACGTACTCAGCATAGTCATGTATGCTGATAAGAGTCCTCCAGAGTGGCTGCAACCCTAAACACATCCCAGTCTGTCTGGGCAAAACAGTCCTGCGGGGTGCTCTCAGTTTCTGGGGTCCAAAGTTTAACTTGCTTAATAATAGGGTTTGTTTGTTTCAGCCTTTGTCTGTAGGCTGGGTACAGGGACAGAGAGATGTGGTCTGAGTGTCCAAAGTGGGGGCAGGGTGCAGCCCTGTATGCACTGCTGTAAACATGATCCAGTGTGTTCTTCTCAGGTGGGAATGTTCACGTGTTGATGGTATTTAGGAAGTACAGTCCGTAAATTGCATTGATTAAAGTCGCCAGCTGCAATAAAAACAGCATTGGAATTTATGATGAGATCTGTGCCTGAGCTGGAGTATGTGTACCACTCAACCCTCATTTGTCTTTCAGTGATTGATTAGTATGTTATAAACTACATACAGTATTTTATATTATTGATTGATTAGTATGTTATAATCTACAAACTTTATATTATTTCAATATTATTTCTAAACTATTGAAATATTTATTATTACAGGTAAAATTCCATTATAACAAACTCCCAGGAACCAAAAAAATATCTCTTTGTAATGAATATTTCGTTATAATGAGATTCTGTATTTGTTACTATAGTGCTTTCTTTAACTTGTATCCAGGCGTTTGCAATCATTTCAATAGCTTCTTTCGCGTTACTTTTAATCACCTCCTGCCTACAAGTTAGGCTGACGAGAATTTTTTCTTGCGATAATACACTTTCAGGGTGCGAATGATGCCCAAATCCAATGGCTGAAGCGCTGCTGTGGAATTGGGTGGGAGGTATTCAAAGCGAACATTATCTGAATGTGAAAGCATGTTGTGGGCAGCACAGTTATCAGTCAGGAGCCGAATCATTATTTCTTCTTCATATTGTGATGTTTCTGAACTCTTTTGAGACCCCCCCCACTCCCCACCCAACGGGAACGACATGCTGAAGTGTGTCCTGAAGTGTGATTGCAGTGTCTGTGGAAGATTGTCCATTGCTGGGGCAGGGCAATAGGAGGCTCGCATTGCTGCAGTGAAGCGCCACAGAAGCAAATCATAAAAGATCGGGGTCGCGATATAAGTCCCTGTCTTGCACCCCAAAACACGAGGTTTAGTGTCAGTACTTTAGCAAAACCAGCTTTATTCAGCTTGAAACAGGAACGGCACAGTTATTTATTGTAGCATGATCTGCCACTCTGCTATACACAGACATAGCAGTCAGGCAGGATCGTGGCCAGGTCAGTGATCAAGTAATCCTGTTACAGTATCTGCATTTACAATTTACGTGCTCCTAACCTTGCATCGCCCATCGAGATCTTTTCTGTTTACTTTGGCGGAGAGATGCAGCATATCTGTGAGCCTGCTATTGACCCGTACAGATGCGGAGATCGCACTTCGGGACACTCTTCGGCTTGCTGTCTAGTTGGGGGAGGTCCCAAGAGAGTTTACAAACCTCACATTTTCTTGAATGAATGCCGCATTAATAGGAATGTTTCTTGAACGAGCATCACTGAACCACATAAAAACGGCTTTTTCGACATCTTCAAATGCGGCAGTTCACATACGTTTGCAACCCGAGATTTTTCTACTTTTTTTGCTGTCTTTCAAGAAAGTTGACAGTGTCAATGGCGAAATTCCGAATTCACTGGCAACATCTTTTTTCTTTTTGCAGCAATCGAGGGCTGCAAAAAATTAGTTTGTTTTTTTTTCTCTAATATGAACTGTTATCGTTTTTTCGTGTCTGAGGTTTCTATAGGAGGGTGAGAATGAGTTAAATTCCAATGGATGTTTTTCAAATGTTGACAAGCAATAAGTAAAAGGTATCACTGAAAACCACACGAAACAAAAAAGGCAAAAAAAAAAACAGTACAAGGAAAGTTCGAAGAAAGAAAAAAAAATTACAGTGTTTCTGTTTGGGGATCGTTGTGCACAACTGAGCTGCGGCCACAGAACTAACTACTCTGTGGATGATTCATTCAGGCATTTCAAGGTCTTTTGTGCACTTCGTTATAATGAAAGTATCTGCTGAATGTACTTCGTAGTAATGAGATTTCTATAGACTCCTGTCATATGAGGAAGCTGTCAGGACCATAAAAATACTTCGTTGTAATGAAAATTTCATTGTAAAGATATTCGTTATAATGGAATTTTACCTACATTGTATGAATTATTCTTTGTAAAATTACTTGTATGTATCTAAATCTTGCACTTGATTTCACAGTAAAATCTTGCTAAGGCTTAACAAGCCAAGAAGCACTAGATGCTAAAAATGACTAAAAAATACATTATTTTCTGCCACCACGGGAAATTTGTGTCAGATCTTATATTTTACGCATTTAACTTACATTTTACCTTCTGTGTGAGGCTGGGTTGAACAGTTGTTTTAATATAGTATTTTATTAATTGTATGTTGCTTTCAGCATTAGATAGTGGTCACAGCATAACTTTTCATGGTTTGTGGAAATCTTTATTTTTGTGCTGTGTTCATATGGTTTTTCTTCATCTTCTCATTTCTTTCTACATTCCAAATACATGCTTTTTAGGTAATTGGTGACTGTAAATTGGTCCATTATGAATAAATATTGGTATGTGCATGAATGGCTTATATAATAATAATAATAATAATTCATTACATTTATATAGCACTTTTCTCAGTACTCAAATGTCCAATGCTGGTTTGTGCCTTGCTCCTATTTCACCTGCTGCTCCCTTTGGCCCAGTAATAAAAAAACAATGTTCAGAAAATTAATGAATGGATATTTTTTTTACCAAGAAAATAAACAAACACGTGTAACCATAGAAATTGGTGTTTGTGTAGCTGTTTCCTACGAGGAGGTAACTATTAACCCGCTGTGGAATCTTAAATTACTAGTTGAATTTGGAACAGTTTAATTAAGAGCCACACCATGTGTGCTGTATAATTTTCCAATAATACAGATTTACACTGGATAAACTATGTAGTATTTCAGTTTTATCTTATCCTAGTCTATGTTTATGATACTCAAAGGTCTTTTAAATTTTACTTTTACTTAAATATATTTATTAGCTAACTGTATAGTATTTTGCAAGGCAGTAAGAATGATATTGCTGGAAAAATCTATCTGTCGACTGATAACTTAGGGAGGTAAAATGGTTAGTGCTACTGGCTTGCAGCTCCTTGGTTCCGATTACAGCTCTGGCACTGGTCGGAGCTTGTACATTTTCCTTGTGTCTGTGCAGGTTTTCTAAGAGTACTCTAGTTCTCCTTCAATATCCCAAACACATGCATGTTTGGCTGACTGAACTTGCTTTGTCAGTTAGTGTTCCCTTGTGCCCAATATTGCCTATATCGTATTATTCTATTCTTGAGTCTGTTTTGGAATAAATGGATTCAGAATTAATGACTTTGTAAATTAACCAAAGAATAACGATTTGTAAGTGAAACATACAAGTTAAACAGTCAGCATTAGTAATAATTCAACTTTTTGGAGGATGGGGATTAGGCTATGTAGCGACAAAAGTACCTATTTTTTCTCATTCTATGCTGACTATACTGTTCTGAGATTTTATTGGCTGTTTTAGTTGTAGAAAAGCCCAATAAGTATAAATATGTTAGGTCTGGTTGAAGTTCTCATTTGAGAGGATCCCATCTTTCTATCTTAATAGTGAAAAATGACTCCTAAAATACAAAGCAGGTTAATCTGGATTGTTCTATACATTTTGTTAGCTGGAATGTCATGGATCTCGGTAATAATCATAAACCGACAGAAGAGCGCTTTCATGCCTTTCCTCCTTGAGAGCAGAGATAGTATTTTTATAGAAGACTTACTTAAACAGTAAAGATCAATCTCCGCTGAAGAAGGTCATAATTCAGGTTACATGTACTATTGGAATGTTTATTTTAAAATTTCATCATTTATTTTTTCATTAGTTAGTGTACAAAATAAAATTAGAAGACACCTTTGGGGAAATAAATTCCTTCATTCATTTATTTTAACATCACTTGTATTCCAGTACAAGGTAAAAAACTATCTTGATAATAACAAGTGCAAGACAACAGCAGACAAACAGTGTGGTACACCAGACTGCCAAAAGGCACATACATACATACATACATACATACCCCAATACTCACTCACTGACTCACTCACTGTTGGCCAGGAATGTAACAGCATCAGTAAACACTGCACCACCGTACATCAACTACTCATTCAGATAAAAAAAATATTAACCATCTCCCAGTATCTCTGTGGGTTTCTTGATGAGTTCTCCATTTCTTCTCTCACACCCTAAATACATACATGTTATGGTAAGTGGAGACACTAAATTGGCACATTATGAGCTGGTGTGAATGTAAATGCGCCCTGCAATGGACTAATGTCCTGTTTAGGATTTCTTCATGCATAAGGTTTCTGCATGCACCCAGTTCTGCCAGTAGGACATGTTAGTGCTGGGTGGTATGACCAAAATTCTATATCACGGTATTTTTCTAAATTATATCGGTTTCACAGTATTGGACGGTATTTTTTTTCCCATGCATGAGTGGATGTTAACCACATTTTCCACTGCAATTACTGGCTAAGAATAACCTATTCCACTGTCATGAGAATTGTACATCCATCCATCCATCCATTTTCCAACCCAGTGAATCCGAACAAAGGGTCACGGGGGTCTGCTGGAGCCAATCCCAGCCAACACAGGGCACAAGGCAGGAACCAATCCCGGGCAGGGTGCCAACCCACCACAGAGAATTGTACATTGTACAACAAAACATTTTAATGTGCACACAAGTATTAATACATTTTTGCATGGCCCCATAAAGTGATAGTTTTCAAGGGAGAGGCACTAATGAAGAGAAGGAATCACATTGCATGACAGATGCAGTCAAAATATAGACCCTTTTTATTGAACAAATTTTGCAAACAACTTAAACTAAAATTTTGACAACATATTTTCAACCATCCAAAGAGGCATTTAGACTTAGTAAAATATCCAGAGGTGCTTGTCAAAAGTTGTATTGCACTGAACATGTCTTAGAAAAGGAATAAATAGTAAATATTTTTTATAAACCAATTACACTTTATTAATGTGATCAATCTCTGTCCACTGACACGTTAAAGTGACTTTTTAAACAACTTTACCATCATTAAACTGCATAATATTTAAACTAATAAATAACAACAATACAATAAATAATAGTGCAGCTTCCAGTAATAATACTATTACTTCCAAGACTTCAAAGCCCAGGTGCATTACACAGTATTCACCAAATTAAAATAAAACAAAACAAATGCAACTTGGTGATAACATCTTTACCAACTGAACCATCATTAAGGCAAACTGCATTAATATGGACCTTGCTTCAAGCTAAGCTATATACATAAATAATAAAAGTGCAACTTGCATTTATTATGCTATTTGTGTTATAGCCCTACGGAAGCATATTAGGGCCACAGTGAAGAAAAAAAAAAACTATATATCGAGATTAAAGTCGACATTTCCACTTTATTCTCATAGTTTATTTTGTCATTAAAGTAGAATGTCATAAACTAAACTTCATCCTAAAATCAATGTTTAATTTACTAGATTTTCTCAAATCCCGTCATAAGTTAATGTAGCACATTAAATGCTTAATGTTAAGTGTTCCCCAACCCAGTTGTTAATCGCTGTACGCGCTTCTTAAACTGACTTCCTCTACACTAAGAGGAGGCGCCGGCAGCGATCGCCACACAGAATACATTCACTTCATGATATTCCTGCTCTCTGAAAATGTAGAATGCGAAGGTAAATTTTCATGATGAAATGCATTAAAGCAGGTATTAAACATGCACGGTAGTGCTGCTCCCTAGCAGTAAGGGGTCCCCAGCTGTACGTTCAGTGTAGAGAACTTTATGGCAGGAGTGACGAGGTTCCAAAAAACTGGATGTATGAATGGGTATCGCACAGGTTTAACTTAAATATTGTGTCAATATTGGGTTTGTGATCTGGTGGTCGGAGACACGAACACAGAATTCAATGCATGTTCTTCTGAGCGGGCTTTCTTTATTGCATGCGTGCGGTCTCTGTCTGATGTACAAACCCGCAATTCCTATCTTTCCTTTTTCTTTCTCCACATAACCAATCACCACACGATAAACATGTTTGTGAAATTAAACATAGTTATAAACTTAGACCACAGAGTGTTCAGTACTTTAAAAAAATCTTCATTATACATGTTTAGTTATGCCATCCATTCAGGGTTGTGCCCATCCCAGTAAGCATTGTGTGCGAGGCAGGAGCAAATCCTGAACGTGGCACCAGCACATCGCAGGTTGAATACGAGCAATGCATATACTAGCAGGGTTAATATAGCATAACAAAACCTCACATCCTACATGACTTTGAAAGAAAACTGAAGCACGCAGAGTAAACCCACCAGAAAAACATGCAAATTCAAAGCAAGGAACAACCGGGACCCCATTGCTGCGAGGCAGCAGTGCAACCTCCACGCCACCATGCCCCCACATGATTAATACATGCTTTAATGCATTTCATCATTGAAATTATATCAAGTATTTATCTTAGCATTCTAAATGTTCAGGGAACAGGAATATCATTAATGTATTCTGTGTGCTGCCTGCACCTCCTTTTAGTGCAAGAGGAAGTCCGTTTAAGAAGCACGTAGCAATTAACATGGCTACGGGAACACTTAACACAAAGCATTTAATGTGCTACATAACTTATGATGGGGTTTGAGAAAATCTAGTAAATTAAATATTCATTTTAAGATGAAGTTTAGTTTACGATGCCCTACTTTAATAACAATTTACGAGAATAAAGTCAACATGTCGACTTTAATCTCATCCTAAACGTCGAGATTAAAGTGGAAATGTCGAGAATAAAGTCAACATGTCGACTTTATTCTCATCATAAACATCGAGATTAAAGTGGAAATGTCGAGAATAAACTCAGCATGCCGTCACACTATTACACAGTACTCGGGTACATAACACAGTGTTGAAAAAAATAAGTACAACTTGGCTTGCAGTATTATCCAGTAGTATAGAAACAGTATTCACACATTTGAACATAATGGTCCACATCCGACTTTTTAAATCCAAAGTATCTCCAGACAACAGATGTGACTCCATTTTCCAGCAAAAGTTCTTCTGTTTCATCATTTTCAACTTTATCGTCTGCTATAGCTTCAGTTTCAGAATGTTCTCTGCCCATTTTAACCCCGCAATACCTCCACTACCGCATGTACTCTATTGCACGCCTGTTTAGCGGTGTAGCAGTGAAAAAGGTCCCCCTTAAACAGTTTCCCGCTGTGCCACGTTCCGAACGTTGTTTATGCAATTTAAACCGGTGTTGCGGTATAAGAAAAATCCATATCATAACAAAAATAAAAAAATGGATTTCGGTATGAACCGGTATACCGCCCAGCACTAGGACAGGTACTGCCTTACTGTGACTCTGAACTGGATGATCAAGTTGAAAAATGAATCATTTATGGTCTTTCTTTTTTCCAAAAGCTGGTGGTGGGAGACTTGGGTTCCGGAGCCTCCAATATGAAGCTGAAGGTTTTCAAAGGAACAAGCTTGATGACTGAGAACACCCTTCTGGATTTACCAACTGGGCTGGTGGCATTTCACATGGACCAGAATGAGCCTCGTACTCCAGCTATTGCTGTGGCATCTGGACCCTTCATCTATGTATATAAGAACCTAAGGCCATATTTTAAGTTTACTCTGCCTCCTCTAGAAGTCAATGAATTAGAACAGGAGGTCTGGAGTCAAGCCCGTGAGGTAAATTTTTCATTTACTTGTTTAACAAAAATGGATTGTTTATATGTAAAGAAAAAACAATAAGCCATGCAAGATGGTTGTATCTACAGTTAGCTACAAACAATGTTGTTTATTTAGATAGATAGATAGATAGATACTTTATTAATCCCAAGGGGAAATTCACATACTCCAGCAGCAGCATACTGATACAAAAACAACATTAAAGAGTAATAAAAATGCAGGTAAAAACAGACAATAACTTTGAATAATGTTAACATTTAAGTAAGTAATTTAAGTAAGAAATATATTAGCTGTTATGAAAATAAAGGAATGAATGACTACAGTAATGGAAAAGCTAACTTTTCTGCCAGACCATCAAGAAGGAAGTAGAGACTGACAATTTTGGGTTACTTTAAAGTGTAGATCAAAAACTTATAAATCTGATTTCTTTGAAGGCATATATCTGTAGTATTAAATTTCTCAGTGAAGTGTTGTCCTGCATTTCATCCAAACTGTAAAATAACTGTTCATCTTGGATTAGGGCATCATGTGAAACATTTCATTTTCAGTTATGCTATGTAAGATTATATTTTCTACTTACTGTATATGTTTCTTTTGGTTTACTTTTGTTTTTTAGGATAAAATTGATCCAATGTCCCTAAAAGAAATGTTGGAAGGTATCCGGTAAGGTGATGCAGGGTTTGATTATTCTTTTTTTCCAATGTATTTTTAGAAGTGTAAAGTCATTTTCAAATATATACCAATATTTACTGTTACAATGACTACTTGACTTTTTTGAGTATATTCAAATTGGATTAATTTATTTTAAGATTCATAATATTTTTTGTAGATTGATGTATAATTTGCCAAATTTGGCTTTCTAAAAAATGAAATCACTGTTGTTATTCCAATAAATCTATTTCACACTGCTCACAAACTTTTTGGTGTACCTGCTTTTTCATTTCAGAAACAAAGCTCAAGTTCCACTGTCTGTCAGATCCTTAAAGTAAGTTTTAATGTTTCTTTGTAAGTAATGATGACAGTAATTAATAAAAACATAATGGCATCATTGACTCTCACTATGCATCATTCAGAATTCCACTATAACTTTATATATACAAACTTTATATATACAAATTCATAATCCTTGTTTATAATTATTAAATGAAACTGAACATAATTAAGTACATGTCTGTTAACTACAGTTTCTTATATTTAATGTGTCTTGAGGAGATGCTGGGTATTCTGAATAACACCCAAGAGAAAGTCTGTATTGAACAAAGAGGACCATTTTCAACATCTGATAGATTCTATCTGTAAAACATTGTGCTGATAAGAATTTTTTTGTCTCTAATGTGTGTAAAGGGTGGCATGGTGGCGTAGTAGTAGTGCTCCTGCCTCACAGTAAGGAAACCAGGTCTCATGCCCTGGGTTCTCCCTGTGTCCACATAGGTTACTTCCAGGTGTTCAGGTTTCCTCCCACAGTCCAAAGACATGTAGGTTGGGTGGCTGGCAATGCTAAATTGGCCTGTGGGTGTATGTGTGTATGTCTGTGTGTTCACCCTGTGATGGACTGGTGCCCTGTCCAGGGGTTGTGCCTGTCTTGTGCCCTTTGCTTGCTGTAATAGGCGTTAGCTTCCCTGCAACCCTGGCTTGGATAAAGCGAGTTTGAGAAAATGGGATGGATGTATGTATGTGAAGATGAGATTGTCCCATTACAATAGGGAGTCTACAAAAAGTATTAGTTCCCCGCCTTGGAACAGGCGGATCGTCCCATCTGGGATGCCATTGTGGAGACTGGCTCAGACACAGACAGGCAGACACGCTCATGTCACCCAACACACATTTATTTTCACTATTATTTACAATTACAATGCCATAAACCCCAATCTTCCCCAAAGTCCAGGCCAACCACTCTGCCTCTTCGGACCGCCTCCTTCTCTCTTTCTATCACATTGTCCTTGCTTCCACCCGACTCCAGCCTCGAATGAAGGGAGGCAGCCCCTTTTATCCATACCCGGATGTGTTCCAGGTGTGCACCGGCAATCCCGTGGTCACACCCCAGTGGCCCCCAATACAACCAGGGCGGACGCCCCCTCGCGGTCTGGAGGAGGAATGAGCCCTCCACCTGTCTTCCTGGGCGTCCCGGCCAGGCATAAACCCCGTCCGGGTGCCACACAGGCTACATAGATCCTGAAAAATACAATGTTGGCATGATATACAGTACAGTACAGTTTTAGAATGCCATGTTTTTTTCATTTTTTTTTTAACTTAAGAATTGTAAATGGAAAAAATGTGTTAACCATTTAAGTACTACCAAGTTAGATTTGTTGAAGTCTATTTATTTCAGAAATTTTAGATGTAGTTAAACCATAAAATGGTTTTATATTATACTGTAGTAGAGACATTTAGTGGACTGCAACAAACCCTTTAAATCTAGAGTTTTGATCATTTTATTTCATTTCTATTAGGTTCTTGATGCTTGAACATCAAGATATGGAGTCATTTGTTAATATGCACAAGCAACAACCAATCAGGCGACAGGTAATAATCACCTCCTCTTTGTTCCTTTTGCATTTCATTGATTAAATTGTTGCTGAAATTCTCAATTTTGAGCCTTTTTGTAGTGCTGCATAAAATATAACTCTTCTATAAAAGCACCATGGGTACAGTATGGTTCAGTCATGTACAAAGGATTTTAATTTGCAGCCTGTAGACATAATCTTGCGCTCTTGGGAGTTCTTTTTTAAGGTGTATATATTTTGATTGTCTTTGTTAGAAGTGATGTCACATCAAAGTTATTTTATTTATGTGACGATTTTGTCATTACTGTATTTTTAACCTTATAAACAAACTTTAGTTAAAAAAATAATAGTCAATGATAGGCATTACAAAAGAAATGTTTAGATGCCTCTTGCAGTACCTCCTTTTTGTTCTCATCTGAAACTTCCATCTGTGTTTATTTTCATTTGATGTGTGATTGTACTGTAACTTTTATTTAGTACTTATAATATTTATTTTTTCTGTCCACTGTACCCCATTGTTGTTATGCTAGTCATGAAAACATGATGCAGCACAAATTCTAACTACGTGCCTTTTTATCTCAAGTAAATACCTTTATATAATTGACTGACAAAAAAGCACTACAACAACAACATTAATTTATATGGCACATTTTCATACAAATAATGTAGCTTAAAGTCATTTACATGATGAAGAAAGAGAAAAAAGACAAAATAAATAAGAATTAAACTTAGGGAACACTAATTAACATAGGATAAAAGTAAGGTCAGATGGCCAGGGAGGACAGGAAAAAAAAAAAAAAAACTCCACACAGCTGGAGAAAAAATTAAATCTGCAGGGGTTCCAGGCCACTAGACCACCCAGCCCCCTCTAGGCATTCTACCTAGCATAAATGACCTCAGTCAGTCCTCATTGTATTCAGGGTTCTCATAGAAGAATTTGGACTTCTGGCCTTTAATCCATCAGTGTAGGATTACTAGAGCAACTGCTAAGATGTAAATAGCAACAAACCAGGAGATGTGTGTGTCTTTTGACAAATAACCTAGAAACAACAGATTTCTCAAGAGACTGTGATTTGCAATGAAAACCAGAGGTCTAAATTATTCCCGAAGTGAAGTGCAAACTGCAAGGAGTTGTTAACTAGAGTATTATTTTCCAACTAGAGCCAAAAGGCAATGACAGAGAATTGGATCAAGATGATAAAGCTATGAATTGTAGACAAGAATGCCAGAATCTAAATCACTAGATTATACTTGTTCACAGGTCAGATCTATAACCTAGGACTATGAGGTATAGGTACTGAGCTGAAATTTATAAGAGAGTCTTAGTAAACGGATTGTGGTGCTTCTTGGGAAGCAGTCTTTAGCAACCAGTCAAGGCCTTTATGCAACCATTAACCCCTTGCCAAGATTATCAGAAGACCATGTGATGGACTTAAAAATTTAATGGACAAAAATGTTCTCAGTCAAGGAAATGCAGTTAACACGTGCACGAACATAAAGCTTGAAAATTCATCTTTCAGAATATTAAACTGTCATAAACTGAAAAAAAAATTTCTAATGGGCCAGCACAGTTGTTGATTGAAATTGATGTGTAATGAGTTTACTGCCTCAAAAACTCTATCTCATTGATCATGAGGATAGAGCTTTGCAGAGACAACCTAAATAATTGTGGTGCTGAAAGAAGGGACTGATAAGGATATTCTAATTAATTTGTTCTCACATATTTTACTCAAGCACCTCTAAACTTTGACCTTGAGATTTTGAGGGCACATAAGCCATGTGAATTCAACCGGTCCTCCCCTTCTTACTATTACGTTTGAGGTTTCAGACTGCTAACTTGTTCTGAAAGAGGTGCATTATGTTCAAAATACACTGTCTCGATTGGTCCTTCAGCCTTTATTAAGCTAGTGTGTTCAAGTTGTGGCTGAACTTATGATCATTTCCTTTCAGGCTGGAGACTCGCTAAATAATGTTATTGTTGTCTAAGGAGTGTTTCTGGATTCTGTCTTTATTTCCTTTCAAATATTTAATAGACTATAAGGTTAGATACAATGTATATGCACCTGCAGTAATTTGGTGTTTTAATGTACAGTAAGTACGGTGTCCTGAAATGGTATTGCCTCTTAATTTAATTGTTTCTGATCTCCAAACAAATTTAGTACTATGCAAAAGACAACCCGAATAAGCACAATACACTATTTTAAAATGAAATGTTAACCCAAAGGTTTTGGGGATAATCAATGTATTTTTTTGAATGCCGACATCAGCTCAGCTGAGAGAAGCTTGCAGTTCCTTAAGATTACTTATAATGTCTCCAAGGCAACTTACAACATTTGAGATACAAGTGATTACATTTCTTTTGTTTTTCCATTTGCAGCACAAGCCCTTGAAGAGACTTTTATGGTCGCACAGTGTCAGTAGCAGGATTTGAACACTCAACCTTCGGGTTTGAAGTCTAAAGTTGTAACCACTACACACTGTTGGAGTAATTTTTCTAGGTCAGACACTCCTGGGCAGATTTACCACTGTTCCAAGTTTTATCCACTTGGAGATAATGGCGGCTCTTATGGTGGCTCACTGGAGTCCCAGGGTTTTAAGAGATTGCTTTGTAACCCTTTCCCATCTCCTTTCAGTAACTTTCTCTCTCAGGTCATCTGGAATTTCTTTTGATTGAGGCACCTTGTGGTGCTTGTTGAGGCCTTTTAGCTACCTTCACATTGCTGTAAAGGTTCTGTTTAAGTGATATTTAGATACAATAGAGTTGGCAGCAGTCAGTTTTGAGTGCGTCTAGTCTAATTTAACCTTTCATCTTTTAAATTTAGTTCATTAGTTGATTGAGTGTCTTGGGGGGAATTTCTTTTTCACATGGGTGATATAGGTAGTGTTGATCTTTTTTCCTTCAATAAATCAAATGATCCTTTAAAAGTTATTATGTTTACTCAGGTTATCTTTTATATTATACTAAATTTGTTCAGAAATAAGAAGCAATTAAGTGTTATGAATAAGCAAAAATAGAGAAAATCAGGAAGGGGTAAATACCTTTCACAGCACTGTATGCACAGTATATTCATCTGGTTTGCTGGTTTCTTGTGGATGTGTGATGACAGAAGCATTACATTGTTAATGTCATCAATCAGGATTGCCAAATGCTGCATTTAATTGTCTTCCTCTGCTCTGCTGAATTTTATTCCATTATGGGAATGGGTTAAAGAGGGAAGTAGTTTGGTTGGGTGCCAGACCTGAGCAGGCTTTAAGAGATTATAATTCTGAGACTGCCAATCTCTGTGCTGCTATATGCCAGTGTATTGTTTTCCTGTTGTTTAAGACTTCCTTTTTCTTATTGAGTAAGGCTAAGCTTAATATAATTTCATGGAGAGAATGGCCATCAAGTTCATTACCGGCACTCAAACATGCTGGATCTTATTAAACCCTATCCTCCAAGGTAGTAGCTTAATAACAATAAACTTTTTTGTATAAAGTTAGCAGTTAGTCAGACTACATGTGTTCCTGGTGTTTAGTCTAGACACTCTAAACAGTTGCATAAAATATATTTGGGAGGCGTGATTCAGAATTTTACTATAACTTTCTCCTCATATCTTGCAAGCTCCAAATTACACAGAATAGCAGACCTTGTATCTCAGCTGTAATCTCTGGAAAGGGAGTGCCCCCATGTGGACAATAAAGAGTATGTACTCCTAGTTGCCAATATCTGTATTTTAAAGATCAAAATTTCAAATTCACCATACTAGAACCTGGTTTTCATGTATCTGGGGCAAAGTCAACCATCCTACTTATGTTCAGAAAGAATAACTCCTTTGCAACTATCTCCACTATCCACACTACATCTGACTTTTTTTAAATGTACTGAGTCCTCCAGTGCCACTCATTCTGATTTCAGAAAATTTTCTGATAACCTTTCCTCCCACTTCACAGAGGAAGATGCTTTTTCTTTACATGGCCCCTTCTCTTCATCTTAACTTAAGGAGTCTTTAGAGTCTATATGTGTGTTGGGATGATGCCAAGTTTGGATGGACTTCCTCAGATACAACTCACAGTCACTGTCCCATCTTTCACAACTCCATGTACTCAATGTTCAGTTTAAATAATTCATTTTTTTTAGCACTTTCTCCTGAGCATAGGACATGAGGGATTCCGTAACTTCTCCTCTACCTACTCACCCTCTGAATTTTCTTTCTTGCTTCTCCTTACCCAAGAAAAAAAAACTGTCTCCACTCATTTTATTTATTACTTTTAAAACCATCTAACAAATCTCTGTTCTTAATTGTACTTTGGTCCAGAGAACATTTTCTTCTCTTTTGAACACTTCCTCTCTCTCTCTCATGTATTTTTAAAATTTAGACACAATTCAAAAACCCAAGCTAATACAACCAGTTTAAAATTCTTTACAAACTGTACCACCTTCTGCAACAGCCAACTGTATGACCTTTTCCTTGACACATTCTACCATTCATGGCCTACTCATATACCTGGGGCCTCATGCATAATGCCGTGCGTAGAATTGGCACTATAACATGACGTAAGCACAAAAGCGGAAATGTACTTACGCACAAAAAAATCCAGATGCAGGAATCTGTGCGTTCGCCAATTTCCACGTTCTTCCGCTACATAAATCCCGATCAGTGTGAAAAGTAACGTACGTGCACGTGCCTGCTGTCCCGCCCCAACTCCACCCAGAATTACGCCTCTTTGAATATGATTTTGCAAATCAATATAAATAGCCCTTAAGCTTAGCCTTCTTTGAAAAGACAATGGGAAAAGCACGGGGGAAAATATAAGAATTTCAGCAAATACCAAGTGGAGGCAAAGAAAAACTTACTATTTGTTGGTTTAAACAGTGGTATAATCAACAAAAGAAAGTTGATCGAGTAACATAGAGTGTCGGAGAAACTCGAAAGCTCAAGTTCACAAAGTCGCACAGTACCCAAAATAAAAAAGAAGTCACATATCAAAGTCGCCGTGAAAAGGCGAGTTGTAGCCCACCGTCTGAGTGTCATATGAAAGCTTATTAGGGTACAGACAAAAAAATAGGCACACAGTGGGGAAAAAAGCATGATATGTCAACTTTAATCTTGAAATTTCCACTTTAATCACAGTTTGTTTTGCCATTAAAGTAGAACATCATAAACTTCATCTTAAAATCGTTTAATTTACTAGTTTCTCAAATCCCATCGTCACTAAAGTAGCACGTTAAATGCTTTGTTCTGTATTTGATCTTCTATGAGCTCTATGTGTGTGAATCACTACCTGCTTCTTAAACGGGTTTCTCAACTTCTCGTTTCTTCAAAACGTTTATGGAACATTGAAATATCTTCGTAGTACGTGTTTAATTATTCTATCTATCTATCCTACCAGTGTCGCGCCAGCCCAGCAAGAATAAAGCACGAGGTATAGAATAATCCGTGAACTAGCCAGCGCTGCGGCACCGTGTCCACACATGTTTGATTATTAACAATATAGATTATTTAAATGAAGTTAAAGTTTTATCTGTATAATATAATCAACATATCTTGCTGCATTTCATCTTAAAAATGATACCGTCATCATATGTAAATACGCGCTTTATAAAGTGGCGCAGGTTGTGCAATATTATAACTGTTGTGCAAGTTTACAGTGAGGTAATTGTACTTATAAGTACAAACAGTTCTACAAGGAGCACTTGACGGACTGACTGAATGCATTTAAAGTTCTTGGGATGAAACTGTTTCTGAACCGTGAGGTCTGTACAGGAAAGGCTCGGCAGCGTGTGCTTGATGCTGTATCCCGATAATTCTGTTTCCGATCAGCTGCTGCTGTGATTCCAAACTCAGATACAGTGATATAAATACTCCGAGTGGTGCAGTGAGAGTAATATAGAAAAAGATGATCCGCTGTGGCAACCCTTAACAGGAGCAGCTGAAAGAAGAAAAAGAAGGTGCAGTGAGAGTAACAGCGCTAAAGCAGTTATGGTCTTTGGAATACTATGGCTATTTCCTGGACCATTATATTGTTACAGGTTAATTATAATCAGATGCATTACACTAATAAACAATACAGTATGCAGTTAGTTTCAGTGTATTTATAAAGCCACGTCAGGAATGTGGATCTAAGAAAGAAAGGGTAACCATACAGGAACAGTAGCACTGCTTCGACGCTGGGTGCCGACATTCTGCAAAACCGAGCAGAGAACTTGTGTACGACAGGGTATGAGGTACCGTGGAAATGTGCGTGGCTTTACGCCAAGTTAAGGTTTTATACATCGCGATTTGAGCGTGGAAACATTCGCACGTAACATTTTTGTGCATACGCACCGTTTATACATGAGGCCCCTGGTATGTTTCTCTACATATTCAGGTACCACCCTCCTGTTTTTAGTTTTTGGTCTCAACATATGTAATTCTCTGTCTTCATTTCTTTCTGTAAATATTACTCTGTCCTTTATTCCCCCAAACCCTACTTCTCTTTCACCTCTCTTTTTTTACATTTTACAATTCACCAACATAAGCTGTTTTTTCTGAGTACTTTGGCAGCTGAACTACTTCTGGAAGGTTGCAGAGCTCAATAATGTTAACAACTGGGCGATATTCCTGCTGTAATTTAATTTAGTATGAACTGTTTGCAATGTAGATCAATAGAGCATCCAAAAGATTAATTGAAAACTGGACTACATCAACTCCGTTATTCAAATCGTAACTCCCTAGTGCTCCATGGTGCGTCTTTCCTTAACTACTGCAATTTGAATTTTTCATGTTGGTTTGGTTGTGATTCCTTTTTCCTCATTTTCTTCCAGGACTGAGTTGACCTAAAATATGTCCTGTGGTTCAAGTTGGGGTCAGATTGTCACAAATTGATTGTTTTTCATCTTTATGGTTGTATTCCTCCATTTATCTCCTGTTATTGTTTTGCTAGTTAATTCAATAAATAACTAATCACATAAAAGTGCACAAGCTATATGGTTATAGTTCCTTTTAGAAGTAATGATTCTAGCGGAAGTATTTGGAATTAGCTAGAGGGTGAATGATTTAAAACTACTGTGAATAAAGCACTGCTGTCAGTTCTTCTTGAGATAAATACATTAACTAATGTGTGTGCATCTTGTAAAGTTGTAAAACACCATAATTTTAATATATTTTTTATTTGACTTGCATAGTGGAATAATGAAAGAGATGTATATAGTCAAAGGTAACTCTAAATCTTAACATTGATTCAACAAAGCTAATATTCTTGCCATTGTCTTCAGCATACCCATTAACTAATAATAGAATTTTTATTTATTTCTATTTTTAAAGACAAGTAGCTATTGATAATTCAATGTCTTGATTCACCTCTATCTCTCTGGATTGAGAGGTTTCAGATGAAGTGTTCTGATAAGGTAATTCAGTACCTCCCCTGGAGAGTGTACATAGCACAGCCCACTGTGAGAATATTCAGGGGTAGATTCAGCACATGCTGAATGTGTTTTATCTCTACGTTATACATCATTAGGCTTTTTTTTGGATAATGATGTAGCGGAACATCAACTGACTAAAACTGAACATTTAGGTTTTTGAGCCTTATATCTGGAAGGTGCGATGCCATAACTATAATGATCCCAGTAAAGAGACCAAAGGGGCAGTGTTTCTTCCTTTAGAACTTAATGATAAACATCACATTCCTGTACATATTGAGAATTGTTTGATAACTATGAACTGCAAACCACAGACCTGGTTTGACTGTCCAACGTAATTTTAAGCTTTTTTCAAAATAATTGAGTGATCAGTAATGTCAAAAGTTGTTCTTGATTCTAAAGGGTGACAAATGATTTTTTAAAACTTTTATTAGAAGGTATTGGGGTGTTCAGATATTCAAAGCCTTTCAAAAATTGCCATGCTTTTATCAAGGGGGTGTGTATTCCACAAAAATGGACACCACGCCACACCATTGTTTTCCCTCCAGTATTTTGCATTGCTCACACCTGGAAGAAAGGAACCATTATCTAGTAGGGTTTTGACATATTCTAATCCTCTGTAAATCACCGTCTTTTGGACATTAGTTGTTATTTGTCTTTGACAAACAACAATGAGTTTGTTGTTTTGGTATAAATCTTTTCTCACCACAAGTATGTTCTGTTGACTGACTTGCCTTTATACTGTTGTGGATAAGTCATGTCAACTTTCATTTGGCGCTTTCTTCAATTGTTTCAAACCCTGTGTCTGCCGTTTCACAGGTGCTTTTTTCAGTTGTAGTGATCCCTGCTAATACAGGTGGGAAAATGTCGCCATTTAAGATGAAAAACCCAGCAAGTTTCCTCTTTTTTGGTATTTTCATCAGGCACTTGATACCAATACTTTTGCCCATTCTCTCTCTGTCTTTGAATATTACACACATATAATGCATCTGTAAGTGCATATTATTAGCATTGTACCATGTCACTGATTGAGTAATCTGTTTTATGAGAAGAGCAGAAATAATTAATAAAGTGACTTCTCACTACATATGTTTAAATTTTTAAAAGTCGTCATTTGCTTGGAGAATGCAAAACAAAATGGTACTTTTTTCATATTGTTTTTGCATTTTTCATATTGATCTTGGAGATGAGAGCTTTGTCTCCAAGCACTATATAGGATTCTATATTTTGATGATGATTAGTGTTAATCATTGAAATTCAACAAAGCATTTTTACATTGAATATGCTGTGTTTGATGGTGACCTTGTTCATGGAATATTATCCTGTCATCGTGCAAACACTAATTTTTTCCCCAAGCTTCCCATAATGCCCTATGAAAGCAGTGTGATATCACATAGCTATAGCAGTCATGTACAGAACTTTCACACATGCTTGCTGTAAGATCACTGTCCAATCTGCTTTAGACATATTTGCTGTCACAACCCTATCCAGTCAGATTTGCACCCTTATGCTTTTAAATTCAAACAAATTACAATATTTTAATTTAAGGGGTACATTAATTTGTAGTAATGTGAATTTTATGTGTACTGCCACCAGATGTATAACACTGATCCCTGTGCTGCAGCGCTGCATGGCTAATTTGCATGCATAATTAGCCATGTGCTGTCCTTAGAGTCAAAATAAGCTTTAAGGAGCCCTCCTCATCCCCCACCTCGAGTCAGAAAGAAACACTGTGAAATAATAGTAATAATAAAAAATGTATTACTATTTACAAGGTTTGATGGAAGAAAAAAGTATCTACAGAGGTAGATCTGAAACAAAAAAGACATTATAGCTGCGCCTAGAGCCCTGAGTTCAAATGATGGAACAAGCCAATCCCGCGTTGCTGCTTCTTGGCACTACCAGTGTGTGCTTCAAGATTGGAACTTTGTGACAATATATTTGTTAGTTTATGGCCATTTGTTGTACTTTGTTTGTTGTTCTCCTTTCATCTGTGTCTTTTGTTATTTGAGGCACGGTGGCACAGTGACTGCTGCTTCACAGCTTAGATAACATTTGTGGCCTCAATAATTAGTTGGCAGATACTTCCCTAGCCCTGAGAAACACTGAAAAAAAATTACACTATTATAATCCACTCACAACTACTTACGTTCCTCCTTCCCTATTGACTTCAGTACATTTTGCAGTGTTTGATGAAATTGTTGAACATTTCTGTGATTTATCCAGACTAACAACGATGAGAACTAATGATGATTTAGGATGTTACTTTCCATTCTGGAAAGCTAAAGAAATATTTTTAATAATGTAGTTGGTTTGTTTTCTTAAGTGTTGTTTAGTATATCTTAAGCATATTCATATTTCATATTCCTTTTCAGACAGTGATCACTTGCATTGGCACTTTAAAGAAAAACATGGCAGATGAGGATGCAGTCAGCTGTCTAGTGATAGGCACAGAAAATATGGAAATCTATGTTCTTGACCCAGAAGCTTTTACCATTCTGTCTAAGGTATTAAGACAGTGATAATTCCTCAACATCAGTGAAAGAGCTTCTTTATAAGTTGTATATGCCACAGTTTCCTGAAGCACGTTAATGATTATGTATTTATTTTTGAAAATTTAACATTGTAATTTTACTTTAATCCCAGTCATTGAAGGTGAAGACAGTTTTAACCATCTATATAATCATGTTTACGATTCGTATTTAATTAAATAGTAATTTTTTGGTTTCTGATATTTGCCAGAGACTTTTGTTCATAGAGTGAAATCAGTGAATTTTTGAATGCTGCATTGCTGTGTTATTTTGCCAAAAATTGTATCAGCAAAATTTTCCGTTTACAAGTAGAATGTTCCTTCTTTACCACTCTGGTACAGCTTTATTTTGAGAGCAATAATCTTTTAATAACCTGTTGCTCCTTACTTTTACCAAGTTTACAAAGATGCCTGCTCTACATTTTTTTGAGATTGCATTTGCTTTTGTCATATAGATTTACCTAATCTGGCTTGTTATTGAAATAATTTTTTATTGTCTTAATGTAAACTTGATGTAAAATAAAAATGCCCTTTTCCTAAATCTGTTGAATTCCTCCTGTAGATAAGCCTTCCTAGCACTCCTGCATTCATGGACGTGACTGGACAGTTTGATGTTGAATTTAGGATTACTGTAGCCTGTAGAAATGGCAATATTTACATTCTTCGACGGTACGAAATTTTCTAATTGGATTTCTTTGGGTATAGATTTGACACATTATCCTAAGGGCAATCTGTTTTGTCAGTTTTTTAAGCATGCTTTTATCAATTCCACAGTGATTCCAAGAAACCAAAATACTGCATAGAACTGAGCTCCCATGCAGTTGGTCTGGTGAGAGTTAACAAAAACATTGTAGTTGGCTGTACTCAGGAAACTTTGCATGGGTGTACACAAAAGGTAAGGAAAGGTAAAGTATTAAACACAGTATGCATGATTTTATAGATAACATTTTGCATTTCAAACACACATTTTCTCAATGCATTCTGGAACCAAAAATTAAATAAATATTTCTATATTTTAATTAGTTAACCAAATTAGTTAACTCTGTTGCTTTCTTGTTTTCATAATTTTTTAAAATAACATAATGTAAAATTCTCAAACATCTTTAAACAAATTTGGGGTCACAGATCCTATCCCAACAACAGTTGGCTGAGGGAGGGAATTGGAGGGCACACACAGTCACAGAGGACCAATTTGGAACCAGCATTTAATCTAGAATGTACATTTTTGGTCATGTAGGAGGTAAACATTAGTACCTTTAGAAAATACAATCAAACAAGGATAGAACATGCAAACTCCACATCTGAATGATGATCAGGAATGTTATTTAAACCCAAGACGCTCTGAACTTGAGACAGCAGCATTACCTTCTTCCCCTGTGTACCACCCATTAATTATTTAGCATTCAGAGAAAATCATAGTTAAAAGCCCTTTGGCATTAAAAACAAAGGCCACTAAAACATGATGTTTATGTCGAGCAGGATCACCATTTAGGCAGCGTTATTGCCTGAATAAAAACAGTGTGAGCAGGGCAATAGGAAACCACTTCAGTATTCTCCGTGTTCAAGTCATGAAAGTGGGTGCTAAAATATTCAGGAATGACATAAAAACGTAGAATATAAAACAATGTATAGTGCTGCATGTGGCTGTAGAGTTAGTAGGGCCTGCCAGTTCATTTACATGTAAAACTGTTAGGACTGGTGCATGAAATGTTAGAAGATTATGAAGATTATTAACCTGAAAAGTTTTAAAACCTCAAAAGAGGTATTGGGAGAAATAGGTTAAACACACTTGGAATAATCCAGTTAGATGGAAAGGGAATGGAGGAAGTTTAAGTGGTGATTATAAAGTTCTTTACTCAGGATAGTTTGAATCCCAGAGTGGAGTGGCTTTGATACACGACAATATTCCTAGACAGTGTGCCAGAAAAATAGAATATGTTTGTGACACACAGATGATAATTCAACTATAGGCACACTACATATTCATGGTGATAATAGTAGTGTATGTGCTAACAAATAACCATAAATAGGAAGAAGTAGAGGCTATTTATAAACAAATTAAATAAGTAATGAAAAAAGAAAAGAAAATGTGTGCAACTTCCACGCAATGGTTGGAAAAGGAAAAGACTTTAGCTAAATAGGGGAAATTTGGCCTAGGTGGAAAAATGATAGAATAGATATGGTAGAGATTTATAAGAGAAATGGGCTCTGTCTGATGAAGACCTGCACTCAACAAGAAGAAATTTCATACATCAAATCAGTATGAAGAACACCTGTTTTCCTGGTGCTGATGTCAATACAGGAATAGATTGGCAAGATTGAAGACTGTTATTGGTACAGTATATGGGACAGACAGCAGGGGGTAAGACTTGGTGATAACGCAGCAAAACACTTGTATCATTCGAAAAGGAGTTAGGCAAGGTTTTTTCGTCTCATGATGACTGTTAAATGTTTATGTGGAAGCAACTGGATGAAAGACACTAGAGAATAGGATGTAGAAATAGCAGTTGGTGGACACATGATCAAAACTACCAGATTTGCAGAAGGGTAGAGCTGCAAACGGTGTTGGATGCTCTCAGTACCACATTGGAGAAGTTTGTAATGGACAAGTTGGAAAGAACAGACATGATGAATTGCAAGTATTAATGGAAGTGCATTGGAACAAGTATGTTGGTGTAAATTTCTTGGGAACATAATCACAGAAAATGCTTATTCTGAGAATGAAGTGAAATCAAGAAGTGCTATAGCAAACAAAGTAGTAAAAGAGAAGTGCGCCGCACCAGCTTGAAATTAACTGAAAGAATTGATGGTAAAATCATTAGTGTTTTACATTTTGTAGTAAAGACTTGGGTGCTGAGGAAAACATATAATAAATATTTGGAAAAATGAGCTGTAGTTTTGGAGAAGAATGGAGAGAATAAGCTAAACAGAAGGAGTGAATTAGAAGAAACTTAGAAGAGCTGGAAATGAAAGGAGACTAATTAGAATAATTGTAATAAAACCTGGCTGCTAAGAGATATCATTTAAGGGAATAAGTCATGTGGAGGATAGAGAATTGTGCTACTGGACAATTCTGAAGAGATCAAAGCATAGCGGAGTGTAAAAAGAAAGGCCCAAGATATGAAAAGCTGCAGTTGGCATTCCATGACAAGAATTTGCAACAATCAGAAAACTATCGAATGAATAATGAATTAGACATTTGTTTTATCACCAACAAGCTTTTTTAGTATAGGCCATTTTTATACAGATGTGCTGCTCAAAAAAATATAGTTATAATGGCAAAACTTGAAAATATTACCCTAAGTTCTTGTCTATAAGCCGGACTCATGTATTAGCCGGAGACCAAAAATCATACGAATTTTTAAAATAAAATCGTATCATAGATAAGCCGGACTCATGGATAAGCCGAACATACTATAACCTATAACTAATAGAAGGGAGAGAGGTCAGTGGTCTCACTCGCGCCCATTTAATTTCTTTAAGGGGGGAGAGAGTGTGAGATATTGCCGTCTCTCTCACTCCCCGCATGGCGCGGTTGGAGCGGCCGGAGCGCGTTCTTTCTGCTCTGGGCGTCGCCGAGTCAACACGAGGGCGTAGCGGTCATTTAAATTGTGATTTTATATGTAAGCATATTTAAATATATATCGCGGATTTCTGCGGACAATGGGTCTTTTAATTTCTGGTACATGCTTCCTCAGTTGGTTTGCCCAGTTGATTTCATACAAGGGACGCTATTGGCAGATGGCTGAGAAGCTAGATTGCTTACTTTTCTGTCAATCTTGCGCTGACTATCTGTGATCCTGACGTATGGGGATTGAGCAGGGGGGCTGTTTGCACACCTAGACGATACAGACGCTCGTCTAAAAATGCTGAAAGATTATCTTCACGTTGCTATCTTTTGTAAAGCTGATTCCTGAAAAGACATGCTGCACAGTGCTTCGCATACTTAAAAGCTCGAAGGGCACGTATTGATTTTTGACTGAAAAACAAACTCTCCCTCTCCCTCTCTTTGTCTGCTCCTGACGGAGGGGGTGTGAGCTGCCGCCTTCAACAGCTTTGTGCCGCGGTGCTTCGCATACTTAAAAGCCAAACAGACATATTGATTTGTTTCTTCCTTTGAAGAGGAAGATATGTTTGCATTCTTTTAATTGTGAGACTGAACTGTCATCTGTCTTGTCATGGAGCACAGTTTAAACTTTTGAAAGAGACAAATGTTTGTTTGCAGTGTTTGAATAACGTTCCTGTCTCTCTACAACCTCCTGTGTTTCTGCGCAAATCTGTGACCCAAGCATGACAATATAAAAATAACCATATAAACATATGGTTTCTACTTCGCGGATATTCTTATTTCGCGGGTGGCTCTGGAACGCAACCCCCGCGATGGATGTATAAGCCGGACTTATGTATAAGCCGATATTCTATTTTTTCATTTTCACAACTTTTTTCCTTAGATAAGCCGCGGCTTATTGACAAGAACTTAGGGTAACTATGGTCTAATGGCAAAGGGAGGAAAGAGAAAACAAAAACTTCAACCACCACGGATTCTTGAAAAACTTCTAGAAGCTTCAAGGCCAAAAGACAACTCTGAAAAATGTGTTATTAATATTTAGATATTCCTACAAGAATTGTTGCAACAGGTATCTTCTTAGCTGTAGCATCCTTAATACTTTTCAACAATGAAGGAGGTGATGTGACGATGCGGGTTCAGCTCCATGCTCCCTTCTTCTGTTAGGGAGCCCTTGAACCCATCACCGTCGGTAATGTCACCGATGAGCTAGACAGTGAGGCAATAACAATTGAGCAAGGGGATGATGTATAAAGTGCAAAAGTGCTTTTATTAAAAAAACAATCAGTGTTCTCATAAATAGTGCAATGGTGCAATGTCCAATAAACAAATAATCCAATAAAATGGAACGTGGAGGTTAAAAGCAATAGAAAAACTCTTCTAAAAACCATGAGGTAAAATAGCACAGGAAGTAATGTTAAAACCACAAGCCCGGTGTCTTCTGCTTCCATGGCGGCTCCCCTGCTACACCCATCTGGACTGCTCTACAGAAGAGTCGCCTACCTGCAAGATCAGCTGCCTTTCGTTCAGGTCCGGTAGCCCTCCGACCCTTGGCTTCATCGGGCTCCCAACCGGACCAAGACTTGGGTTATTTCCCAGCGGCCAAGGCGATCACGCTGGGGCTACACCAGCCCAAAGCCTCATCAACTCCCGCTGCCTTCTACGGTCAAGTCGATTCCTACACTGGTAACTCCAGCTACTTAGTCGCTCAGCTGGAGCGACCGCTTTCTCAGCCCCACTGAGTGTCAGCCAAACACTCCCCACGTGGGCTCTCTTCCCAGCTGCCTGCTTTCTCTAATACGAGCCTGCTCTCGCTCGCTCGCTCTCCTTCCTCACACCGGCTTTCTCCACCTGCTTCCTGCCTCCTCCTGCAACCTCCGTTTCTTTCCTTTTCTTTTACTTCTTTACTTCTTTTCTCTTCTTTACTAACCGGCTCGCGCTTCTCTTTATATGCGGAGAGGACATAGCAGCTGCAGCCCATTAGCCACAGGAACGATCACGGATGTGGGCAGTCTCTCACCTGTGCACTTAGGTGAGAAACGCCCACACCGCAGATCGCCCTGCAGCTTGCTATAGCCACCACGCCCCCCTCGCTAAGCAGCGAGCACGGCGATTATTTATTTAAATAAAAAACGGCCTTTGATGGGAGAGCTGTGGACCCATAACACCACAGGTGACAGAGTAATTTTTCAGTTGGCAGTAGCGCAGGATGGTAACACAAAATATCTGGAAGAGAGAACCACAAAAGTAGTAATTAGTAACTGGTAAAATTGAATATTGATCTGTAGAATTAGCCTGACACTAATAAAACATGCAAAGCTTAAAAGGTACATCCATCATCCATCGTCCAACCCGCTGAATCCGAACACAGGGTCACGGGGGTCTGCTGGAGCCAATCCCAGCCAACACAGGGCACAAGGCAGGAACCAATCCCAGGCAGGGTGCCAACCCACCGCAGGACACACACAAACACACCCACACACCACACACACTGGGGCCAATTTAGAATCGCCAATCCACCTAACCTGCATGTCTTTGGACTGTGGGAGGAAACCGGAGCGCCCGGAGGAAACCCACGCAGACACGTGGAGAACATGCAAACTCCACGCAGGGAGGACCTAGGAAGCGAACCCAGGTCCCCAGGTCTCCCAACTGCGAGGCAGCAGCGCTACCCCACTGCGCCACCGTGCCGCCTTTAAAAGGTACAATGATGTAGAATTGAATACAAGAAATTTTAAAATATTTATAGTCCCATTAATATATTTAATATTTTCTTTGTTCAGGGTAAGAAACTGTGGACTACATATTTACCGGCCTCTATCGTTACAATGGGACTAATGGATCACAAATCTAGAGGCTTCCAAGCTGTACTTGTTGGGTTGGCAAACAGTGAAGTACACATGTATCGTGACAAAAACTTGGTGAACATTATCAAAACTCAGGTAATTTTACCCTTCAGAGTGCACAAATAATGCAGTGTTGATTGGGGAACTACTTTTGATAGATGTAAATTTGTGGTTGTAACTGTTTAAAGTAGTATGAGATATTAATTTATAACATAGCACCCTTAAACTAAGTTAATCCTTTTCAGGATCATGAGGAGATTCTGGCATCTTTCCCAGCATTAATGGGCACATGAAAGGAAACAGCCCTGGACAGAATGCTATTCCATCACAAAATATTAATTCATAATATTTTTAATTTGTGTTTCAGGATGTGATTACTAGCATTTGCTTTGGCAAATATGGACGTGAAGATGGAAGCCTTATAATGACAACAAAAGGTAATGATCACAGCATAGGCAAGCCATAAGGTCAACGTTGAAGGGAGATTCCAGATTTTTTCCAAGTCCCAATACAGAGTCTTAATTCAGATATCAGAAACAAGCAAAGAAATCACAAACAGAATGAGTAAATCCAAGGAAAAATACTCACAATGACTCCAAAAAACAATTGGGTCCACTGCTAGATTTGTCTTTTGGAAAGACCTGAATAGATAGAGGGAGGACCCAGTAGCAGTGATGTCATGGCAGCCCTGCCTTTTGGGGTTTCCTCCCTTGGAACATACAGAATGGGCCCCACATTAAAGAAACAATAAATGCTGGGGGAAAAAAAAGATAAAAAATGAAAAAACTCACAGAAATAATATAAAAATATGAAAAACAATAGTACAACAGAAAATAAATACAAGCCAGGGGAAACAACCTGACTGCAATACAACTTCAAATTGTGCTAAAATGCATGCAGATTTCAGGTGAGTTTATTCAAAAATATCCATGTTTACAAATCTAGTAAATTAAGCTGACTACTTTGTTTAAGAAAATAATAAATCTGTTTATACAGACAGATTGCTGCAGCAATTATGCCAAATATTCATCATGAAGAACAAGAGCAAAACTGAGAAAGAGAACAACAGTGTGACAGAATTGTGTAATAGATTTGTGGAGTAGCACAAAGTGTTTTTGGGCGTTGGGAGTTCTCAGGTGCACACTCAAGCCCATTATTTAGTAACAAAAAGAAAATTGAACTACCTAGACTTTTTTTTAAAGGAGTCTGTCTTTATAAACTAAGCAGACAGGGAACAAAAACCTTAGCTATAAAACTAGTCAAAAATGTATCGACCATTCTAGATGAACTACATATTTCCTTTGGTAAGATGGGAAACCCCATGAAACACATTATCTTCAACAATGATACATAGAAGCCATTCCTCAGAAAGGACACATAATTGTATATCTGGAATCTTGAAAGAAGGACATGACAAACATTAACACCATGTGCTAAAGGATTCTCTGCTATGGTGAAACAAAAATTTACTTCCTTGGCTTGAGCATTAAGTACAAAACAAACAAACGTTATAACCCTTGATGCACCTTGATTCATGATGGTGAAACATGTTTTATACAAGTAAAATTGCGTTACAACGAACTCCCAGGGACCTAAAACATATTTCGTTGTAGCGAGATTCTGTATTTGTTGCTATAGTGCTTTCTTTAACTTACGCTCATGCGTTTGCAATCATTTCAGTAGCTTCTTTCGAGCTAATTTTAATCTCCTCCTGCCTACAAGTTATGCTGACAAAAATTTTTCTCAGCATTTCTTTGCGATAGTACACTTTCAGGGTGCAAATGATGCCCAAATCCAATGGATGAAGCGTTGCCGTGCAATTGGGTGGGAGGAATTCAACTCGAACATTATCTAAATGTGGAAGCATGTTGTGGGCAGCACAGTTATCAATCAGAAGCCAAATCATCCTTTTTTTCTTCATATTGTGAGGTTTCTGAACTCTTGAGACCACACCACTCCCCACCCAATGGGAACGGCACCCTGAAATGCGTCCTGAAGCGTGATTGCCGCGTCAGTGGAAGCTTGTTTGTCCGTTGCCGGGCAGGGTAACAACAGGGTCATAGCGCTGCAGTGAAGCGACACAGAAGCAAATCATAAAAGATTGGGGTCATGCAATAAGTCCCTGTCTTGCACCCCAAAACACGAGGCTTAGTCTCAGTACTTTAGCAAAACCAGCTTTATTCAGCTTGAAACAGGAACGGTACACTTATTTATTGTAGCGTGATCTGCCACTCTGCTATACACAGACACAGAAGATCAGTGATCAAGTTACCTGTTACCTGCATTTGCAATATTCCTTTCATATCACCCATCAATATCTTTTCTGTTTGCTTTGGTGGAGAGACGCAGCATAGCTGAGAGACGCAGCACAGCTTTGAGCCGGCTGTTGCCCCAGCAACAGATAAACAGTCTTCCATAGACGCGGAGTTTGGACATCGGCGTGCTGTCAAGTTATGGGAGGTGCCAAGAGAGTTTACAAACCTGACATTTTCTTGAATGAGTGCCGCATTAATAGGAATGTTTCTTGAACGCGCATCACTGAACTACATAAAAACTGCTTTTTCAACGTCTTCAAATGCAGCAGTTCACATATGTTTGCAACCCGTGATTTTTCTTGTTTTTTTTTTTTGCTCGATCTTTCAAAAAAGTTAACAGCGTCGATAATGATAGCGAAATTCCGAATTCACTGGCAATGTCTTTTTTCTTTTTGCCACAATCGAGAGCTGCAAAAAATGTAAAGTTTTTTTTTCTAATATGAACTGTTATCGTTTTTTTGTGTCTGCCGTTTCTATAGGAGGGTGACAATGAGTTAAATTCCAATGGATGTTTTTCAAATGTTGACAAGCGATAAGCAAAAGGTATCATTGAAGTCCACAGGAAACAAAACAACAAGGAAAGTTTGAAGAAAGAAAAAAATTTATAGTGTTTCTATTTGGGGGATTGTTGTGCGGGCGGCATGGTGGCGCAGTGGGTAGCGCTGCTGCCTCACAGTTGGGAGACCTGGGGGCCTGGGTTCGCTTCCCGGGTCCTCCCTGTGTGGAGTTTGCATGTTCTCCCCGTGTCTGGGTTTCCTCCCACAGTCCAAAGACATGCAGGTTAGGTGGATTGGCGATTATAAATTGGCCCCAGTGTGTGCTTGGTGTGTGGGTGTGTTTGTGTGTGTCCTGCGGTGGGTTGGCACCCTGCCCGGGATTGGTTCCTGCCTTGTGCCCCGTGTTGGCTGGGATTGGCTCCAGCAGACCCCCGTGACCCTGTGTTCGGATTCAGCGGGTTGGAAAATGGATGGATGGATGGATTGTTGTGCACAACTGAGCTGCGGCCACAGCACTAACTGCTCTGTGGATGATTCATTCAGGCATTTCAAGGTCTTTTGGACACTTTGTTGTAATGAAAGTATCTGCTGAATGTACTTTGTAGTAACGAGATTTCTATAGACTCGCATCATATGGGGAAGCTGTCGGGACCATAAAAACACTTCGTTGTAATGAAAATTCCATTGTAAAGATATTCGTTGTAACGGAATTTTACCTGTAGTTGCTTTTCAGCTGCAGAGCTTGTGGCTTTTGTCAGGACAAAGGGTACAATTAACCTTGACTCTTTTCTCTTTTTGTGAATACAGATATTAAGGTTTATGTCCACATATTTAAAAATGTTTTCTAGTAATTAGATTTTTTTTCCTGTTTGACATATTTAGTGGTGGATCATCTAAACGTGACATGTTCCTAGCACTTAAAATGTATTTGTACCTCAGCAGGTATTCCAGTTGTAATCCTTGTACTGTATTTGTGTGGAGTGTAGAGCAGTATCATATATCTTTGGAGTGGGTAGAGCACATGTTGATTGATTTTTACTGTAATCTTTTAATTATTTTGCTTTTACTGAGTCACTGATAGTCTGCAAAACATGAATTGATGGTTTATGTAATGAGTTACAAAAGGTGGGCAAACATAGTTTCCCCCAATTTATAATGTAAATGCAGCATATATAAGGGGGTTCATTTGTTGGTAAACTGTTTAATGTATCTTCTTTGATAATTAGAACAGCCACACTCCCCAGGAAAAGCAACTGGGAAGATGAAATTAAATGAAATGAGATGATTAGAACATTCCAAACTCTTTTCAGTGTCTTGTACTTGTACCTGCATTGGCAATTTTGTCTTCCAATAAAAATATTACATATATTGTGGTAGTCCCTACCCACTTGCAAGTTATCCGTCAATCCATGCATTTTCCTAATTGCATATCCAGTTAAAATGGCAAGGAGTCTGTGACTGTTTTGGCATCATCAAGTGAAGATGGGAACCAGTCCTGGACATGTCACCAAACACATCACAGATCACATTTGCAGCATCTATATATTTAAAAAAAAATGTTTTTATCTTCTGTCACTTATTTTTCACTATTCACCATAGATGGGAATTCAGTGAATGTGTAATACAGCTTTATGGTTTAGCAAACTCTTCTACTCAAAACAGAAGTCACTTTTGTATGATTTGTGAAGTGATCTAAAGCCGATTACTAATGCTGCATGCATCAACCCCATATCAGATCTCTGCCTTGCTCTTTCTCAAAGCCTTTTTTTCTCTGATAAAAGAATTCTATTATTTTGCACCACATTGAAAAAGTAAAGCTATGAAAATGAAGCTAATATTATTATTATTATTATTACTATTGCCACTACTATCTGTGCTATCCTGAACTCAATGAATGGATAGATATTGACATTTAATCTTGTAAATAATTACTAGAACTAGAATTTTTTTTGTTTTATTGTCTAGGAGGTGGCCTTATCATTAAAATCTTGAAAAGAACAGCAGTTTTTGATGAAAAAGACACAACTCCTGGGCCTCCAGTTGCTCAGAGTGTTAAGCTGAATGTTCCAAAGAAGACCAAACTATATGTGGATCAAACAATGAGGGAGCGAGAGAATGCAGTAGGTATGTTACAAAAATGTTTCAAGTTATTTGGACAAACCAGCATAATTTACTGTTTAAACCATCAAATATTAAAAGTTTAATGTTGTCACACCTTCAATAAATTAGGTAAAATTTCAAGAACATGTGGAAAATGCTGCAGCCTCTACCTGTGAGAATCTATTTGTGATTCCACCATTGACTGCACATTTGAGGTTATTTCCTCCTGATTATATAAGAAAGTAGTAATGTAGGGCTACTTTAAAATGTTTTAACATGTTTATTAAAAATGTACATATCTATAAGGAATACTTTATTAGGATGTCTCTTGTTGTTTGTATTTGTTCTGATGTACAGTACAATTAATAAGTTATCTATGTTGGCCCATTTTAATTCAACTTTAACTGGAAATTTCAATTTTTTCCTTTCAGAAAGCTAATAGATTTAGATTTGTGTTCATTACCTTTGTTACATCACATTTATAAATGACTCTCAAACAAGTCATGCTCATAGATAACTTGGCTTGATAAACACGAAAAAAATATTTTATAAGAGAAGAAATCATGATCTACTTAGATTATAAATAATAGTAAATATAGTATAAATAATAGTAGTAATAATACAATTTATTATGTTGTCTGAAATATATATTCTTGCTAGTATTAGTTTTTATCTCTAATTATATACAGTGTATTATTAATTTTGTTATTAATTGTATTAGTAGTAGTAATATACAATTTTTAGAAATTAATATTTTTTGACGTGGCTGTCTCCCCTATAGCCAGTAAATCTTACTTGTCATGAACACATTATTATCAGCACTTTCGTGCAGCTTATTTAAATCTTTATTACACTTTTATTTTGAAAGTTACATTGATTGGGGCCAATTTATAGATACAATGTGAACTATGCAATACAAGTCAAAAGTCAAAACCTGGTTTTAAGAGAGTATTTGATTAGTTTTTGTTTCAGCACTGGCAAAAAAAAAAATCAAAAAACTTCAGTTTAGTCTTCATTTATATGGAGGTTATTGCTGGTAGTTTCTTTATGTCATCAAAGGGTATTGTGATGCAGCATAATGTACGTACTAAATCTATGCCAGGCTATAAAATATTAGTAAATCTTTAAATTTGTAAAGCTTGGACAAAAAATTAGTTTGTTGCCACTAGTCAGGCAATTAACATGTTGGATGTAAATGTGATTCATTAGACGTGTCACATGAGAAACTGCAAAGATTCAGATGTATGACTCATTTATTGTATATGCATGACTTGTCTTTGTCATGGCGCATATATGAGCATAAATCAGTACTACGTGTTTATCCACATACTATGCAGAAATAAAACAAAGTTCTTCAGGCCCTAAAGATGGGGCTTCTTACATCAATTACTTTCTTACCTTGTGTTTTAATATTTAAATCGCAGACTGAAAACCTATTTTCCACAAACCCTTTGTTTTACTGTAAGTTGTTTGACTATAAAAAGTGTTAATAGTTGTCAGTTTTTTAATTGTTTCTCATATTTTATTCGTGAAAGTTGCTCGATTTGTAGAGACTGATTAATCATGCAGTTCATTACTTGGCTTTTTTTTTTTTTTTTTTTTTTTTTTGTTTTACTGAATGAGCTGTCCCATCATATCTTAAGAAGCACACTGAGTGTTGCATTTTAATGAAATCCATTTTGTTTTTTATGAACCTTTTACCTCAAGATAAATATTACAGTCCTAAAATAAATGATCCTTGCTGGACAATCACACCTCAATGTTTTTATAGTAACATGGACTCCAAGTAATGAAGGGAAACTGTTTCCATAAAACATTAATCTTGTGTGGGATTCCCTCCCTTGTTGTTTTAATACTTTAGCTATATGGTTTGTACTGCTCAAATTCAATGTAATTTATCTAACTGTAATGCTATGCTATCAATAATGTAATCTGTAATACAACTTTGGGTGTGTGGTTTTCTATTTATGGTACCCAATAGGTGTGTGGTGTCTAATGTTCAACCAGTAGTAATTATCAAGACTTACACATGATAACATTTAAAGTTGACTGAGTCATACAAGAATGAGATTTCCTAATTACAGTGCATCCGGAAAGTATTCACAGCACATCACTTTTTCCACATTTTGTTATGTTACAGCCTTATTCCAAAATGGATTAAATTCATTTTTTTTCCTCAGAATTCTACACACAATACTCCATAATGACAATGTGAAAAAAGTTTACTTGAGGTTTTTGCAAATTTATTAAAAAAAAAAAAACTGAGAAATCACATGTACATAAGTATTCACAGCCTTTGCCATGAAGCTCAAAATTGAGCTCAGGTGCATCCTGTTTCCCCTGATCATCCTTGAGATGTTTCTGCAGCTTAATTGGAGACCACCTGTGGTAAATTCAGTTGATTGGACATGATTTGGAAAGGCACACACCTGTCTATATAAGGTCCCACAATGAGAACTCCGCTACAAGTAGGGTATAACAGGCAGGAGAGCATATGTTGAATAAGCTAGCGCATAATGTATGCAACAAGTCAGTTGTTATAGGTGAAAAAATGTCAAAAACACAGAAAGCACAGCAAAAAGAGCCAAACTAATCTGAAAAATAAACTAAAGCAAAACTTTGATAAATATAACATTTTGTAGACCAATTACTTTGCAAAAATAAACCTTAAATAAATTGTTGCAAATGGGGGGGGGGGAACACATACTGTGTTTTTGAAGTATTAATACACGCAGAATAATTGCCATAGAGATTAAAGCAGTAAACAAGGGTGCTTTACTAATGATATTAAACATGCAAGGTGTTGATCAACTAAGTACCAAACAAAAGGAACCAAAACAATAAATCTGTGCTCATTGGACCTGACTAACAGGTCTTGAATCCCTGTCTAATTAGTGGGGTGTTTTACTCACTTACCCACCTTATCCATATTACAAACCGAGAATGGTAAACCGGATGGCATGGACGCAGGGACACGGCGATGGGACCATGAGACGTACTGCACAGGCGCGTACAGCGCGCGTCTCGTAAACCGCACGCAAAGTCTTATCCACCGCGCATGAAGGAGTCATGGCCCAAAAACGAAATAGCTCAACTGACGTGAATGAGTATTGAAGAAACAACTCGCCCATGGCTAACGACTACCGACATAGCCACACAAATAAGAGGACTCTGCGCTGCAGCCCAGATTCAAACGGAAGAGGCTACGGAGGCCCCACGGGTCCATAAAGTACGGAAGGCGCAGGCTTCACCGCCATATTGTGAGTGGCACCACTGCGGAGTGAAGTAAACGCGCATCTGAAATTGCGGAAGCAAAGCAGGCACGGGTTCAAAACGAACGAGCTTGACTGACGGATATACAAACAATGTATTTCAGGATACCCAACGCCGGGGGTAGGCGAGCGAAGCCCCCTTGTTATTTTCATAAAACACATTCTTCACTTTGTATACCTTTCTTTGGCCTCTGCTGTCACTTCCAGTCCACTCTTGCCTCACCCTCTACATCTGACTTCAAGCTCTCTGTGGTCACTTCTGGTCTTGTATTCAGTTCAGGAGTCAATTTTCATTTGATCCAAGGACACCAAGCTAGAGCTTCAAATAGCTGCTACTGGAATCCCTGCAACCACAAAGAAAATATTGGCCATAAATGGCCAGATCACTAGTTACCTATAAGTTGTCTGCTTCTGAGGGACATGGTGGTTCTGCATAAAGACATTTGGGACCAGGTTGCTGCTTCCACTTGACTTGAACAAGAATTCCTGTGTAACTGATAACCAGGACTTTGCCAACTTACCTGTTATACCACAGTGTGGTTTCTGCAGTATCATCAATGACTGTAAACCCTATTTCTGCATCTAAATAAAATGAATTCACACTCGCTCAAGCATGTCATTATTCCATTCCAAGGTCTTTGCCGTCTGTATTAATAAAGTGGATTACATTTTTCTTTCAAAAAGATGGTATGTACATTCCACACCATCACCTAATAAAGGAAATTTTAGATAGACAAAATTATAGAAAATAAGGAAGACAGGGGAAGTACTAATCCTACTGAAGCCCATTGACTATCATTCAGAGAGAAGTGGCTAAATGTATGGCTGCAGGGGTCTCAAACTTGGTTCCTTGGAGGTCAGCATGCTGTCTTTATAGCCGTTAACGGAATTTGTTATTCATTTATGTGATTTATTCTTTCTCTAATTTTTCTACGTTAATGAACAAACTGACTGAAATGAGATTTCTAATCCCATAATCATCATTTTTTCCCCTATATTTTTTTCAATTTAAATTTTACTGTATTAATAAGTGTCAGTTTGTCCTTTGGGATGCACCATCTGCTGAAATGAGAAATGCAGTGTACCAGTATGCATTACAAAATACATTGCAATAGATGTCACATTGGTAATGTTAATGCTGAATACACCCAACAGATTATTATTGCCAGGCAGACAGTGCAGTCTGTGCATAGCTAGATACAGATATACTGTGTGTATATATAGATAAATGTTTTCCCAGTAATATTTAAAGCAAATAGATACTTTTTGGAAACAAATAAGGCAATTACCAACAAAGTGAACCGAAAGCAATGTGGTACTTTAAACACTGCCAAGAATTATTCAGGAATTATTCTTTGCGCAGGACTATAATAAGTTAATTTTTAATTTTGATGGGTGCAAATTGGCTTTCATTTAGAGTTATGCATTTTTCTTGTACTCCATTGTTTTCCCATTCACCTTGTCAATCTATTGCATTTTCTTGCTTAGGGATATTACCATTTGACAAATATAAACAGTTGAACATACAGATAATTTTCTTCCAAAACTCTTAGAATTCAGATTTTTTAATATGATTCTGTCTCTCTCTATCTTTATGCATTTTACTGTCTCAGCAATGCACAGGGCATTTCAAATGGATCTGTATCGCCTAAGACTAACAGCCGCCCGAGCCTATGTCAAAGCTCTGGAGTCCAACTTAACTCCTATGTCTTCAAGTGCATCTGAGCCTCTCAAGATGAATGCTGTGGTGAGTTTAAAATATGAAGTTTAACTGACATTATTCTAAGCCCAAGTGAACCCCTTTTTAGTTTTATTCTGTTTGATATGTGTACTCATATTACAAATATATTGTTTACTACCAGTAGTTTTTTTCCCATTTACAAAGGATGATTGCCTTACTAGGAGTGCTTATGTGATATAGCGGGTCTGCAGCTTAGAAAAAGAGGACCTTTTTAATAAATAATTAATTGGCCGGCTCACTCTCCGTGGGTGAGCATGCTCGTGCAACTGTGGAAAGTTGGTGGAGTAATTGGGGCGAGACATACCTGCACATGAGGGTGTGACCTGTATTTAATTGCTTCCACGGCTTCCTGCATTGCACAATTCTGATGCTGCGCTCATGGAGGCCTATAAGAATGAGCTGGCACGAGAAATATGGAAGAACGGAGGTCAATGAAAGGAAGAACAGAGGCAGGAGTGACTGAGAGCTGGTGATTAGAGAGAGAAGCAAGCGGACAGGAATGGAGCCCCAGGGAGTAGTGTTTGGCCAGCACTCAGGAGCAGGCTCGGGGATCACTCCAGTTGAGTGATTTGGGAGTAGGAGTGTCCTCTCACCAGGGGGAGCCAACAATTGGCAGAGGTGGGTGGACAACACGCTTTCGTCAGGTAGAGCTATGATCGGCAATGGAGGGTACAAAGAAGAGCTGTGTCTCCCGGTGGAATGAGAACTGAAGGGTGTCTACACCTGTTGGTTGACGTCTCTCCGTGCTGCAAGGTCCAAGTAGGATAATTTGGAAAAGCGTCACTTTTTAAAGGGAAGCAGTGGGGGCTGAGAATTTCAAAGGAGACTCCTGCGTTGTTTTAACCTAGTTTTTATTGGATTATTTGCTCAATTTTTAACCTCCACAAGGACACTGTTCTTTTTATTTGATTATTTATTTATTTATTGAACATTTGGATGCACTGCACTTTTTTGACACTTTTGTTTTGATTAGCTTTTAATAAAAGCACTGAGCACCTTATGCACCTACCCCTTCCTATTTGTGTGTGTTGTCCTCATATGCCAAGCTCATTAGGTCATAACTATCAACAGAGTCGGGTTCAGGAGGCTCCCAAATAAGATGGGGAGCATGGAGCTAACCCGCACTGTCACATTCTATAGTTACTGCCATAAAAACACACATACATTTAGAAATGATTTCACAGACATTGAACCTCTGCTCTGACAACACTCAAATAGCTAGAACCCACACCCTGTCTGGGTCCAAATAATATAAGTGTGATAGAGCCATCACCTGTAGAATCTTCTTCCCTGGTTGTGCAGCATAATGTGGACCACCACTCCTTGAGCTGCGTCATGCCAAGGTATTTTACATCACACTTTTTAGTAAGGTTCATCTACCCAGGAAAGTTGCTAAAATTCCTCACTTCTGCAAGCCTAAATGATCTGTTCCGTTGGCATTGCCTCTTCTCATGAACTAATGTCTGCAGTGTTGGTCCTGGTCCTGCTTATTGAATAGAACATCCCATGGCATCCTATAAAATGAAACTTGGAGTAAATTTCAACCATATCTATTAACTCTATTAATCATATTCAATGTGATGAGAAAGTGGGGACCATGCAAGAAGGAACCATACTATGAAAAGTAAACTTCACAATGTAGGATCTCCAGCTCAGAATCAAAGCTGGGTCCAAGAACTGTGGCATTTCCGTTCTGCCTCATGTACCTTTTGAAGGATAATTATGTCAAGTGCATGCTCCCAACCTCTCTCTCTCTCTCTCTCTCTCTCAAACTAGAATAGCGTTTGCACACAGAGCATTATGACTGTTATTTAAGCAGCAGTGAATAATTAAGCATAAAGCTGTATTTCCTTACAATAAGACTGTAAAATAGTTTGTGTAAAATCACCATTTGTGATTAGCTCCCTCCCCTTTTTATAAAAATGTTTAAGGTAGAACATGTTTGATTTTGAGCCTAACTAATTCTGTATTCCATTCTTTCAATTTTGAATTTGAGTTCTTCAGATTTCCTTCTCAAATTGCTTTACATTTTACACTTGAGGTGATTCATCAAATTAATGCAATATCTTGTCAGCATATATAAATACTGTGTGTGTGTATGTGTATATACAGTGTATATATATATATATATATATATATATATATATATATATATATATATATATATAATACTAGAGATTAAGCCCGTTACAATAACGGGCGCTAGAATAGTAGTGCATAAACATTAGTAGGAACAGTCTATATTAAATGGCAAAGGACCGTCTATTTTCTGTTACAGTAATACTGGCTTGTATGTGGCTGTAATATGTGTCACTGTATTGTGTGCCTTTAATTTTCTCTCACAGTAATACGTCTCTCCAGCAAGTATTTTAATCTGTGCTGGCGTGCAGCTGATTATTGTATGTATGGCGTCTCCCCAGCAACGGATTTTATGTGCACGAAAATAAATCTACTTTTAAAAGTCATCCTATTGTAATATCATGAAAATTCGTATACAGTAATCCCTCCTCCATCGCAGGGGTTTGTGTTCCAGAGCCACCCGCGAAATAAGAAAATCCGCGAAGTAGAAACCATATGTTTATATGGTTATTTTTATATTGTCATGCTTGGGTCACAGATTTGCGCAGAAACACAGGAGGTTGTAGAGAGACAGGAACGTTATTCAAACACTGCAAACAAACATTTGTCTCTTTTTCAAAAGTTTAAACTGTGCTCCATGACAAGACAGGGATGACAGTTCTGTCTCACAATTAAAAGAATGCAAACATATCTTCCTCTTCAAAGGAAACAGAGAGGAAAGCAAACAAATCAATAGGGCTGTTTGTGCCGCGGTGCTTCGCATACTTAAAAGACAAAGCTGTTGAAGGCAGCAGCTCACACCCCCTCCGTCAGGAGCAGGGAGAGAGTGAGAGAGACAGAGAAAAACAAAGTCAAAAATCAATACGTGCCCTTTGAGCTTTTAAGTATGCGAAGCACTGTGCAGCATGTCGCTTCACTAAGCAGCTGCACAGAAGGTTGCAACGTGAAGATAATCTTTCAGCATTTTTAGACGAGCGTCCGTAGCGTCTAGGTGTGCGAACAGCCCCCCTGCTCACACCCCCTACGTCAGGATCAGAGAAAGGCAGCGCAAGAGAGAGAGAGAGAAAGTAAGTTGGGTTTCTTCTCAGCCATCTGCTAATAGCGTCCCTTGTATGAAATCAACTGGGCAAACCAACTGAGGAAGCATGTACCAGAAATTAAAAGACCCATTGTCCTCAGAAATCCGCGAACTAGCAAAAAATCCGCGATATATATTTAAATATGCTTACATATAAAATCCGCGATAGAGTGAAGCCGCGAAAGGCGAAGCGCGATATAGCGAGGGATCACTGTATTTAGGAAAACACTTTACACTTTACCGGGCCAAGTTTGTTAATTGCAAATCTGACATCCTCAGAGTGAACACTTGCACAACAACAAACACTAATCCCACCTCTTTGCGTCTCAGTACCCGATTGGATTTTTCGTGCATTATGTTTTAGGTCTTACCTCATTTACCGGAATCCAGTTGGATCGGCCACGCGATATTTTATAGGTCCCGCCCTCTCTGTCTTGTGTGATGCGTCAGGCGGCCTTTGAAGAATTGCACCGTGCCCCGCGCATGCGCACTTCGCCAGAAGACACACACACACGGACACATGGACACACACACAGGGATTTTATTAAAGAGGATATATACATACATATATATATATATATACTGTAAAAAGTGTGAGCATTTAATATTGCCAAGATTTTCCTTCAGAGCATAGTATATTGACCTAGATCAGGGGTGGGCAGATTCAGTCCTGGAGGGCCGCAGTGGTTGCATGTTTTTGTTCCAACCCAGTTGCTTAATTAAAAACCAATCCTTGTCAATTATTTAATTGCATGGCTTGCTAGTGCTTTAACTCTGCCATGTCAGGTCATTCTCATATCCTAGATTTATTTTCCTTTCTAAGGATATCCTCCAAATGATTTCAAGTCTAAAACAGATGAGTGATTCTCAGTGCTTCACATTTTTCTCTTCACTTTCCTTCCAAGTATTTAATTAAACCAAATAGTGCATGATAAAGACACACGGGTGTAAATGAAAACAAGCTAAATGGAGAAATGCTGGTCTCTTTTGTCATTTGCATGGTATTGCTAATTAGGAGCAATTAAAAACCAAGAATACAGCTGTTTAAAACTAAAATAAGCAATAAGGGTTCAAAATCTTAACGAGCGAGACAACTAAAGTGAAGCTGAAGTGTTAACTTGACCAATAAGGGCTTCTTATTAAGCAATTGGGTTGGAGCAAAAACCTGCAGCCACTGCGGCCCTCCAGGACTGAATCTGCCCACCCCTGACCTAGATAATTTCTTCTCAAGTCTTGTAATGGTTTCTGTCATCATGATTTTTAAAGAATGCGGCAACTCAGATATTACTTACTCTTCTAAAACATTACAATTTCATTTTTCTAAAGCAAGTCATAAAATGGAACAGTGTTCCTTTAAGAGCAGGAACATTTCTTGAGAGTTTCCCTTTCTTCATTAGTCTGGTCTGCTCAGTGAGCTGACTTGTTAGGTTTCTTGACAGTTTGATCAATCACCCTAATTACCCAATGAGTGGCCAAGATGTTTTACAAGCACTTTCAAGGTTAGCCTTCCTTGTTATAAAAATCTTCAGTCACTATGTGTTTTACAGAGATGATTCAAGAAACCGATCAAACAAATACAGTAGACATGTGTTTGTAAATAATGAAGAAACAGTTGAAAGGACAGATAACAGGGTGAAGTTAGTTTTTAGCAGATAATGGTTTAAATAAAAAACCTCTAGTAATTATTTAAATTAAAAGAATGCTATAGCAACTGTTGTTTTTCAGTGTTTTTTATCTTTACAATTAATCTGTGGAAGGACTTTTCCTAGTGTCAGTACATCAAATTGCTTGTTTTAATGTTCTCATGTTAAGGTTCAAATCACCAGACATACTGTACAATAATTATCCTACTGACATCTTTCATAATATTAAATACTCCTATTATTTCACCTGTTAATTTCTATTTGCTCAGTTGAAAAAAAATCCGCTCCTTCAGTCTGTCCTTGCAGATCATACCTCAAAGCCCAAAAATCAGTCTAGTTGCACTTTTCTGAACTTTCTTTAATGCTGTTAAATTCTGGTCATGTGAGGATTACAGCTGCACATAGTATTCCAGATAAAGCATCATGAGTGCATTGTGTAAACTTAAGATTCACCACCTTTGACATTTAACACAGAGTGTGCCTATTTAGCCAACATAATTTTGCCTTACTAGTCTCTTCTGTACTTTCTTGGTTATGAGCAGTGAACAGTAGTACAATAGATCTTGGAAGTTTTTTCTCATAAGGCATAATTTGTGAACTAAACTATAAACAAAAATATTTACAATGTGAAGTCAATAAACTTTTAATGCAGAAGATTTTGTCATTTTAAAAAGGATTCTGTATTTATTTGTATTTAGTTTTGTGTTATTGAAGTGTTTAGATGTTTGAGTACATATAACTGAAAAGTGTACAGTTTTTAAGAAGCCAGGCATTATCATTTATTTATATAGTAAGGATAATAAAATCAAGCTATACATTGTAGAAGAAGGTGATGTCCATCCTCACAAGGGATTAATAACAAGGCACCCCTAAATCTTCTGTTACCCCAAAGTACCGTGTGCTGCCACTTAAAAGACTGAAAGTTTGTAAATGGCTTCTGCAAGTCAGAGAATAGAATCTCAAAATATTCTGCCCTCCTAATAACCAAAAGTTAGTCCAATGTAAAATCAGTTTCAAAGTTCATTTTCATGGCGTAGGAAACTGTACTTCCTGACACCTTGGCTTAATTTACAATTTCTCTAAAGGAAACATACACTTTTAGGGGTATAATGGTCTGTCTGTCTTCTTTTGTTAAATTATATTTTTGTCACCCTTATAATAGCATTATACAGTGCAGAGTGCAATTTTATCCAACTAATGCTTCAGAAGGTGTGGCAGCACAGTTTGTTTCAACACTGCTTTTATAAAGACAGAGGGTTTGTAAGTAATCAACAAAAGTTGGGACACCTGTATGAATTGTATGTATTACCATTTAAGGCTTAATTAACTTTCATTGCTTTAGAAAGCTGAAAGTTGTTATCTTATTTCTCTGTTCCCTGAAAAGGCCTTTTTATATAGCTCTGACAATTACATTATTTGTCATGTTTTGGTAACTTTTTTTTTTTTTAAAACCCTGGCAGTTTACCATTTACCTCTGTACCATTTCAAGTTATTCTGTGGACTTGAGCTGTTTAACCTTTAATAAAAACTGAAAAAGCAAGAGTTTTCTAAACTTTTTGACCAGCAGAGAAAGAAAGTGTATGTGTGTATATACTAGACATTTACTGATCCCTGTTTGGCAACACTTCCGCAACGCACAGAAGTCATCGGTGTCCTTGAGTACCTTAAGCTGAAAGAGTTCTGCTGGATCAACTTTATTAATTCCTTTGTGGATTTTGAAGACCTGGATTAGGTCCCCAAAAGTCTCTCTGGTTGAAACTAAACAGATTTAATTCTTTGAGCCTGTCAGAATAGGACATGTCCTTAAGTCCTGTGATGTACCTGGTTGCTCTCCTCTGCACAGCTTCAAGTGCTGCCATGTCTGCTCAAAATACTCCAAATGCATTCTCACTAATGCATTATGTAGTCTTGATATTAATGGTCTGTTTCTAAAGT
This sequence comes from Erpetoichthys calabaricus, assembly GCF_900747795.2. Classification (NCBI taxonomy): domain Eukaryota; kingdom Metazoa; phylum Chordata; class Cladistia; order Polypteriformes; family Polypteridae; genus Erpetoichthys; species Erpetoichthys calabaricus. The sequence goes on from NC_041394.2 coordinate 82,900,383, forward strand.
TCCTGTTTTGGCAGCAAGATACTGGCTCATGCCTAGTTTAGATGATTCATTTCCATAATAATAGTGTCCTATGAGAAATTTTTAAAAGCAAAGCTTCTTCAAAATGTTGTGGCCAAACCCCAATCCGCTATTCAGCAATGGAAGGTACATGGAGCATGGCACATTTTTCCTTGTGAGTTATATACATAGAGATTGTGATTCCTATAAGAAAGACAATGATATCCATTAAAGACAGATAGATATAAATTATTAATCCCCAAGGGGAAATTCACATACTCCAGCAGCAGCATACTGATAAAAACAATATTAATTAAAGAGTGATAAAAACACAGTGCAAGTTAAAAAGTGCAAGGTGGAGAGTGAGAGGCAGGTATAGTCAATAACATTGAATAATGTTACCGTTTACTCCTCCCCCTGGTGGAATTGTAGAGTTGCATAGTGTGGGGGAGGAACGATCTCCTCCGTCTGTCAGTGGAGCAGGATAGTGACAGCAGTCTGTCTCTGAAACTGCTCCTCTGTCTGGAGATGATACTGTTCAGTGGATGCAGTGGATTCTCCATGATTGACAGGAGCCTGCTCAGTGCCCGTCGTTCCACCACAGATGTCAAACTGTCCAGCTCCGTGCCTACAATAGAGCCTGCCTTCCTCACCAGTTTGTCCAGGCGTGATGCATCCCTCTTCTTTATGCTGCCTCCCCAGCACACCACCGTGTAGAAGAGGGCGCTCGCCACAACCGTTTGATAGAACATCTGCGGTATCTTATTGCAGATGTTGAAGGACACCAGCCTTCTAAGGAAGTATAGCCGGCTCTGTCCTCTCTTGCACAGAGCATCAGTATTGGCAGTCCAGTTCAGTCCAGTTTATCATCCAGCTGCACTCCAAGGTATTTATAGGTCTGCACCCTCTGCACACAGTCACCTCTGATAATCACAGGGTCCGTGAGGGGCCTGGGCCTCCTAAAATCCACCACCAGCTCTTTGGTTTTGCTGGTGTTCAGTTGTAGGTGGTTTGAGTTGCACCATTTAACAAAGTACTTGATTAGGTTCCTATACTCCTCCTCCTGCCCACTTCTGATGCAGCCCACAATAGCAGTGTCATCAGCGAACGTTTGCACGTGGCAGGACTCAGAGTTGTATTGGAAGTCCGATGTATATAGGCTGAACAGGACCGGAAAAAGTACGGTCCCCTGCGGCGCTCCTGTGCTGCTGATCACAATGTCAGACCTGCAGTTCCCAAGACGCACATACTGAGGTCTGTCTGTAAGATAGTTCACGATCCATGCCATCAGGTATGAATCTACTCCCACCTCTGTCAGCTTGTCCCTAAGGAGCAGAGGTCGAATGGTGTTGAAGGCGCCAGAGAAGTCCAGAAACATAATTCTTACTGCACCACTGCCTCTGTCCAAGTGGGAGAGGGATCGGTGTAGCATCCTCTGCTCCCACCTGCTCCTGGTATGCGAACTGCAGAGGGTTGAGGGCATGGTGGACCTGTGGCCTCAGGTGGTGAAGCAGCAGCTGCTCCATGGTCTTCATCACATGTGACGTCAGGGCAACAGGCCTGACATCATTCAGCTAACTAGGATGTGATACCTTTGGGACTGGGGTGATGCAAGATGTTTTCCAAAGCCTCGGGACTCTCCCCTATTCCAGGCTCAGGTTGAAGATGCGCTGTAGAGAAGTGGTCCCCAACCTTTTTGACAGCAAGGACCACTTTATTAGATGCAAATTTTTCCACGGACCGGTCGGGGGGGGGCAGTTTTATACACAATTTACATAACATTTCTATTATTATTAAAGTTATTTAACAGTTCGCATACGTTTGCAATCTGAGATTTTTCTTCTTTTTTTGCATATAACAAAGACATGCTTTACATTTGCCAATCCAACAGATTGCACATCACAAACATTAACACTGCAATCTTTTTTTCGTGTCTGCCGTTTCTATAGGAGGGTGACAATGAGATAAATTCCAATGGATGTTTTTCAAATGTTGACAAGTAATAAGCAAAAGGAATCACTGAAAACCACAGACAACAAAAACAGCAAAAAAAAAAAAAAAAAACAGTACGAAGAAAGTTCGAAGAAAGAGATTTTTTTACAATGTTTCTGTTTGGGGATCGTTGTGCAAACGTGCACAACTGAGCATGCGACCACAGATCTAACTGCTCTGTGGATGATTCGTTCAAGCATTTCAAGGTCACTTCGTTGTAATGAAAGTATCTGTTGAATGTACTTCGTAGTAACGTGATTTCTATAGACTCATGTCATATGAGGAAACTGTCGGGACCATAAAAATACTTTGTTGTAATACTCTCTCACCTCGGTCTCTCTCCTCTCTCTGCACCGCTGCAAAGCCCCGCCCGCCAAGCGTTCTGAAAAGTCTGAGTGAGTCGCCGTTGCCGGCAGTTCTCTCGCGGCCCGGCTGTCTGACAGCTGCGGACCGGGGGTTGGGGACCCCTGCTGTAGAGGACTCCCCAGCTCCAGCGCACAGGCTTTCAACAGTCGTGGCAATACTCCATCTGGACCCAGTGCTTTGGTGGCACGAAGTCTCCTCGGCTCTCTGCTTACCTGGGCTGCTGTAATTGTGGGTTGGGGAAAACTCCTATGCTGGAATCAGCAGAAGGATGGGTGGAGGATGCAGTACACTGAGGTGAGAGTGAGAGTGGGTTACGGTGGTCAAACCTGCTATAAAAGTTGTTCATCAGGTTTGCTTTCTCCCTGTCTCTCTCGATGGAGGCACCCCGCTTCAAGCTGCAGCCAGTGATGATCTTCATCCCATCCCACACTTCCTTCATGCTGTTATTCTGCAACTTTTGCTACAGTTTTCTCCTGTACTGCTTCTTCGCCGCCCTGAGCTGGACTCGGAGTTCTTTCTGCACGTGCTTGAGCTCATGCTGATCACCGCCTTTAAAAGCCCTTTTCTTCTGGTTCAAAAAGCCGTTGATGTCACTTGTAATCCATGGCTTGTTGTTAGCATTGCAGTGTACTTTTCTTACTGAAACTACAATGTCCATACAGAAGTTGATGTAGTCAGTAGTGCAGTCACAAACCTTCTCAATGTTCTCACTATGTGACCCCTGCAGGATATCCCAGTCCGTAGTTCCAAAGCAGTCTCTCAGAGCCTGCTGTGCCTCAGGGGACCAATTCCTGAATGAGCGTGTGGTTGTGGGTAGCTCCCTCACTCTTGGTTTGTAGTGAGGCTGAAGCAGAACCAGGTTATGATCTGCTTTCCCAAGCGCAGGCAGCGCTGTATGTGTCCTTAACGTTTGCATACAGTAAGTCAATAATCCTATTTCCCCGGGTGTTACAATCCACATACTGGGAGAAGGCAGGTAATGTTTTGTCCAGTGTCACATGGTTAAAATCTCCAGAGATTAGCACAAGCACCTTGGGGTGCTGTGTTTTTAGTTTAGCAACAGCGGAGTGGATGATGTCACGCTATCTCCACATCCACGCGAGGAGGGATGTAAACAATGACAACATCAATGATGTGTCCAAACTCTCTGGGCAAGTAACAGGGACGCAGACTTGCGGTCAACAGTTCGATGTCCCTGCAGCAAGTGGAGATTTTGACGTTTACACGTCCAGGGTTGCACCACCTTGTGTTCAAATAGAGAGCGAGTCCTCCTCCTTTCCGCTTCCCGCAGGTATTTGTGTCTAAGTCCGCTATAACTGTGCTAAACCCGGGTAACTCCACGTTAGCATCTGGGATGCTAGTTGTTAGCCATGTTTCACAAAAGCACAACAAAAAAGCTACTGTTTTGTAGTGCTACTCTCTAGTGAAACACTTCTGGATATTGGATTTAAGGCTTCATAGGCCCATAATTTAGAGAACATATAGGCATTTGTTTTAACATACACTTTCATTGAAGGAGACCTTTACCTTGCCATTTTCTATTTAAAGTATGATAAATTCTTTGTAAACATTGTTTTAAGTTTATCAAAACAAGTTTCGCTTTAAATATGTATGACTCACTGTTTGGGATCCCTTTTTTGTCATCAATTAGGTCCAAGGCCTTGGCCCATCTTTCAAACTGACTCTGAACATCCAGAACACATCAGTGTGCAGACCATCAATGAATCTAGCTATCAGCTTTTGGTATGATGAAAAGCTTTATTCTTTGAAGACATCCTTCTTTAAGGTATGAACATAACATACCTAGAAATGTACTTTATCTTTTTCTGCTTTCTGAATAACCATATTAATTTACTGTATAGGTACCTAGCAGCAGCTGGCACAAAACAGGAAGCAACCCTGTCCATTACAGTTCATGTTCATACATACACCCACATTCACTGATGTCAGGTAGATTTTAAAGTCTCCTGATGCAAAGACATCAGCATTATCCACAATTTTCAAGTATATACTGTAAATGAAACAGATTTACAGACTAGACATGTGAAGTGTTTGTGTCTCACCTAATTCTAATGTGCCTTCTATAACTCCATGGGAAGGTCTTGTCATATATTGTCTAAAATTGAACAAAATATAATTCTTTTTATGTGGATCCTGTCAGGTGTTTTTCAGAATTTGTTGATTATTTGTTCATGTAATTGTAAAGTAAGTAACACTGGGCTTGTGCTGAACCTTTTTATTTAATTTGCAGCTGTATTCGGCTTAAAAACACCCCTTAAATGAAGGCTGCCTTGTCGTATAGATCTCTGATTTGGATTTGTTTCTGATTTGTTGTGTTTCATGTATTGTTCATGTATTGTATTCAGAACCTGTTTTTATATTTGCTATGATTTTTTTATGATTTCTTACTGAATTTCTTTCTTTAAGAAAAAAATTTAAAGTAAAATGTCCTCCATATATAATAAATAAATATGTTTATATGTTCTCCCTGTTGTCTCCTGTAGATTCCACTCTTAGTTCCAGGGCTCAACTACCCGATTGACACTTTTGTGGAGTGTCTTAGTGACAAGGGAATATCCGATGTCATTAAGGTGAGATTAGAGTTAGTGTTCCCTTATGATTCTACAATATGCATCCTCTGCTTTGTTGTTTTCTGCCCTTGAGTGGTTCAATGAATTTACAATGGTTTTTTGCTGTCTGATTACAGGTATTTGTCCTTCAAATAGGAAGGTCCAACCCTTTGCTGACTGCTCATATCAACATGCCAGTTAGTGAGGGAATGGCTTTGTGCTAAGTAAGAAAAAAGCACCTGCAAAAGAATTTCAATAGACTGTATAGTGAGTACCAAGGATATCATTTAATGACAGTAATAGAGAGCTATGTTTAACTCTGCTGCAGTAGAGGAAATATAACTTGTCCCAAAAGAATTACAGAAGCAAGTGAAGTGAAAGTTATTTCATGAGACAATACCAAGGACTAAACATAATACTGTGTAACGTTTAGATTGATGTACATGTAAAATGTGTATCATTTTTAATACCTAAAAGTGTATAGTATATATATTTTAAAAAATCTGCACTGTTTTGCTTTTACAATATGTGTGTGTGTTTGTGTGTGCGTATGTATGTATGTACATATATATAAATATATGTAGATTAAATTATATCTTTTGAAAGTGTGTTGTTCTTTTCTAAATAATATGGAACATCAGCTGATTGGTGGATGATAAATATTATGCTTTTTTTGGTAAATAAAAATGCCCACATAATATGTTTGTGTATTATCTTAGGATAAACTGTGTGCTATTGTGTAACAAATACTCCCAATTACTTAATTTGGATTCATCATCATCCCTTTTTATGTCCAATGGCACGTACACCTGCTCTGCATGTCTTTCTAATTTTGTTACTGTGCCCCTTGTGTGGTTTAGTTTCTTGACCTGTGCTTCCACTGTATATCACTGTTTTATTTTAGGCCTACCTTATTATGGTGTCCAGTGAAGTGCTGCCTTCTTGACTGAG